>NC_053027.1:481761696-481848021 GCF_003073215.2 Triticum urartu
CACACATGTTTATTGCAGAGTGTTTTGTGGACTTTTTGTGATGTGGTGCATAAAATACTGGGACGGAGATCGCTGGACACGTGAATTTGACCAGGAAGAGATTAATGAGTCAAGGCCACGTATTGTCGCGGAAATTATTTTTTTAGAGGTGAACAAATTAGAGAAGGTCAAGATGAAAATTGTTAAAATCATGGACAAGGAATAGGTATTAGCATCGGTAGGGTTTTAGTCCCGTAGAAGGTTTCCCTACCGTTCTTGGATACTTTGATCGATTGTAATGCAACATGGCACTGGGATAGATTTCGACAATTTTTCACGTTTTATTTATCACTTTCGTGTGAGACTAAACATTTAAATGTGTGTGGGCAAGTAATATTTTTGCTGTCCTAAAATGTATCAGTTTGCGGCTGCGATGTTATATATACTGTTGTTGTTTCTACTCGCGGCGGTCATTTATTTATTAAAAAATATCCCCGCCGTCCTGAGTTGGCGCGATGTGGACAAAACTTGCACAATTTCCCATGTCGATTCTGCTGGCAGCAGCGGCGCTGGATCCGACGAATATTCCAACCCAGCCCGTGCGGTGGCCGACAGCCGAGGCAGTGGCGGGCCCGCGCAGTCCAGCTAGTGCGGGCTGGAGCGATTCGCCGTGCGCCACGCGCGGGTCTGCTGGCCCAGCAGCCGACCGACCGACAGCCGCGCGCCCAGTGGCAGAGGTCTCGTCCCGGCCCACCCAGCGGGCACATGCAACGATCCTGAGGGGGAATATGGCGATCTGTCGGCCCATAAACGACGCGCGTCGGGCGCGTGGGCCGATCCTCTTCTTGTGCGGATGGGGACGCTGGCGCGTTGTGCCGACTAAGTTTAGTCCCACCTCGCCCGCGGAGAGACGCGCCGACCGGTTTATATACCCGCGTCTTCGCCTTCTCACAAGCTCGCTACAGAACACTAATGAATGCCCTGTTGTACGCCGTGGCCTCCCCGCTCGCCGGCCGAAAGGCCTCCCAGAAGGTGTTGTAGTATACTGTCCGTGCGCGCGTCCGGCCACGGCTGGGCTTTTTTTCAAATATTTTTTTCACATATATTAAATTTAAAAAATGTTAATCAGTTGACAAAGTCATGACAACAGTAACACACTCATACAAATATATCATGTTTCACACATAATAATGGAAATCACGTGTCTCATAACATCGAACAAGGTGGCATAAAGATTAATTCAAAGTGCCATGTCACTAATCTTTAAACAAATAAACTGAAAGTGCCAGTGCCTTCCATCGAACAAGGTGGCTTAAAGAATAAACTCAAAGTGCCATGTCTCTTATCCTTAACTGAAATTGCGTGTGCCTTCAATTGATTATGAATACTTCATCTTTATGCCCGGTTCCTACATAATAAATTGTAAACAACTCATCAGACAATTGTAAAAAGAGAACCAAAAAATAATTAAAATAATGTAAAACTTACTTTTCATTCTCAGCGCATGTTTGCCGTCTATGTCCCTCTTTCTTACAAATGCCACAAAGAGGACCGTTTTTTTCTCAGAAAATGATTTTGGTCTTCCATTTTTTGTAACATTTGGATCTTTCTTTGCCCGCCCTGTCGTGCTCTGTTTAGGGGCGCCCTTCGTGGAAACTTTCACGGGATCACCTATGACATCAACATGTTGTTCCGTCTGACGTGGCTCCTCATGCACATTTCTTCTACTACCAACAGCATCATTATCAGGGACCTTTTTCTTCGCTATTATATTCTGCAGACACTGAATCAACTCATCAAAGACGAATGGATCATTTGAAGCAACATGAAAAGCTTCAACTCCTGTTATACTGAGTTGACTATAGCGAGCACGCTGCTCTGCCCCTGTCCAACCCCAGCCAAACATGTCACTCTTTCGCTGTGCAGGGAGCCCACCTCTCGCAACTTTCGACATCTTCTTAAGGATGCAACACTTAGGTATTTTAGATATTTTCAGATGAACCAATACATACAGAACGTGTTTGCAAGGCAATCCTTTCCGAACCATTCATCCACAACTGCAGTCTATCGTATTCTCAGAGTTTTCAGCTCGATAATTCACGCCGAACTGAAATTTGCGGCTATTTCTCCATGTCATGATGAAGGTGTGGCAGTCAACTCCCACTAGCATCTCAAAAATCTCAAGCTCTCCCATCTTCTTCAGATCTTGTTGAAGAATATAAAAATTGGAATGAGTGAATACTTCGGCATCATGCTTCTCAATATCCTTATATTTTGTGACTCATGGTGGAAATGACTGATTTGAAACACAGTCATCATGCACCTCGTTCTCACGTAGTCGAACTATGCAATTCTCATAATGCACAACTAGGTCAACAATAGTCATACTGCTGTCCAGGTGAAGGTGAAGACAAGAGTTAACGCTTTCACTCCTCTGATTACTGCGCATACCCAGAAAAAAACCATCTGACAGATATGATGCTGCCCACAGACTCCTCTTCATGTACATCCTACTCAGCCACTCTTCTGTTTTATCAGTCTTCCATTTACGGACGAAAGCGTGCCATCTCGCCTCAAAGTTGGCTGGAGAGGTGGAGTAGTACAAGAGTGCCCTGAACTCATTTAGCGATTTGTAATTCAGGTGTTTCTGCATGTTTTTTTCCACGTGCCATGAGCAGAGACGGTGCAACACATCAACCAAAACCAACCGAATAGCTTGTATCATTGCAGCGTCTCCATCTGTGATGATTGACCTTGGCTTTTTCTGACAATTGGCCTTCAGGAATGTCTGGAGCAGCCATATGTACGTCGCTTCGGTCTCGTCGGACACAATGGCACAACCAAAAACTGTGGTGCAACGGTGATTATTTACACCAACAAAGGGGATGAACGGCATACCATATCTGTTCATCTTATATGCGATGTCGAACACAGTCACATCTCCATACAACTGATAGTCCTGCCGCGACTGTGCATCGCACCAGAACATGCTCTTCAAACGGCCCTCCTTATCGAGCACGTACTCAAAGAAAAAGTCTGGATCCTTCTCCTTTCCGCTCCTCATAATCCCGATTGCCGTGTTAGCATCACCCTTCGCAATCAACTTCATTTTTTTCTCGGCAACATAGGTTGTACACGTCTCGTCTCAGAAACCCACACTTATCATACGAGCCATACCTGCTAATGAAGTTGTCGACGATGATATGCTTTCTGATCCCAGCTCCTTCCATCGCCAAGATCTCAGCTATCTGGTGATCTTCCATCACTCGATGTGACCGCAGAAATACCACCTCATCTGGTCTAGCTAACAAATGGTTGTGATCATCCATAAAAGCCGCCACGAACCAAACTCCACGTCCTTTGTCCAACTTCACGACTAAATGTGCGCCACACTCGCAACGAGTCTCAGGTCTTAGCCTGCGGGTACGGCCCTCCGGGTTTAAAAATTTACTGAGACGTTTTCCTGCCCTCGAGCAAACGTATCGCTTATACCAAACAGTGGTTGAAAGTCCTTTTCCTCGTTTCACCTTATCTTTTCTGATACTGAATCCACGGTCTTTGGCGTAGTTATTATAGAACATGTAGGCCTCCCATTGTGATGCAAATGTCATACCCATAACCTTTAACTGTGTCTCCAGCGCACGTTGCTGGATTTCAGCTTCCTCAATGTCCATATTAGCTCCATCCTCATGCTCATATTCATCATCACCACTCCAACCATCAAAGTTAGCCTACAATATTCCACATAAGCAAGTGTAAGTTGTCATTAACAAGTTTATATTATTCAATGACATCTTAAATTTTGGACCGAACCTGGCTTATGTTATCCACGAAAGATTCAACACCATGATTTTCCTCGTTCTGGACGTCAATATCCTCCTGCACATAAAAAAATCATATGCACATGTAAGTACCATATGGTTCTTCATCTGACGAAAAGATTGTACACGACACTTACGTTTTCACTACAAGCACCCTCCTCCTTTTGAAAATCCTCCTCAGGTAAATTATCGTACGACGACCAGGATTCATTGTCGCTGCCATCATCATCATCTTTACTATCATTACCATTCGTACGATCAACACTATCGCTACCATCCCACTCACTCGTGTCCAAAAACAGATCCGTAAATGCAGTTTCTTTATCCATTGAATGATCTCACAACCAACACTACAATATTATAATAAAAATTGATCTATCAATTTTAAATCAAATTAAATGTACTACGATCATACAGATGACAACTTCTTATCTAACAAGTGATTGCACATAATTATTTACAGATACAATTTTTTTGACAAACTAGACGGCTTACATGGCGTACACGTGCACTTCGGCCGGCCTGGCGTGGCTGCGGACGGCGAGGACGTTTCCGGAGAGGTTGATCACGGAGTTGCGGGCGGCGACGGCGTCCACGTAGGCCACATCACCGCGACGACCTGCACGGAGGCGACATCACGTACGGCGGGCGACTCCAACAACGTCCGCGCCGGCTAGATCGCGGGTGAAGACGAGGAAAATGGTTGGCGATCGGCGGGGAAAGGCGGCGATCGGCCGGACGGGAAGACGTTGGAATTGGCAGTGTGATCACGGCTAGATCGGCGGGGAAAGGCAGCGATCGGCGGGGCAGGGCGACGTTGGAATGGGCCGCGTGATCAGCGCAAGTCGTGGGTTTTTTTTCGCACGACGGGGAGAGGGTAGATGTGAGCCGGCCGTATCGGCTCGAGCCGTGCGCTCAGATATACCTGTATGGGCACGCCGCACACGCGCGGGATACGTTAAGCACCGTATGCCCAAAATGCTCTTATGCGTTTAGCGGGGGGGGGGGGGGGGGGGGGGGTGGTATACGGAAGCAGACCTCTTTTATAGCTTGGCATTTTGACAGCAAAGGAAATCACTCCGTTAAAAGTGCGTACAAACTCCATGTTGAGCTTCGGCAGCAGGAACGTAACGGGGCCCCAGGATCGAGTGCTTCTGGCGCTGCCCAGCTAGATGGAGTTGTAGATAAATCTTGGAAAAGAATCTGGCAAATACCATGTCCATGGAAGCTGCAGATGTTCGTTTGGAGGATGCGCCATGAATCACTTGCCATTTGTAATAACCTGACAAGAAGAGGCCTGAAGCTGGAACAATCCAAGTGTTATTTTTGTGGGCGAGCTGAAGAGGATGGGGGGCACCTATTTATAAAATGCAAGCTGATTAAACAAGCCTGGAGAGAGCTTGGGTTAGAATCAGAGAGAAACGAGCTTGAGGAATTCAGAGATGTCCATGCAATGTTGGATTCCTTATGGAGATTCTCTGAGAAGAAGCGGGTGATGATTATCACTCTGTGGTGGCAATGGTGGAACAATAGAAATCAAATACAAGAAGGAAAGCAGGCACTGGATATCTCTGAAACTATACGAAGAGTAAGGTGCAATGCTTTAGAATATGAGGAGATCTTTAAGCCCAAGGAGGACAAGATGAAGGATGTGAAGTGGCATCCGCCCAGCGGGGACGATCTAAAAATAAACCTGGATGGGGCGTTTACACCAGACAACAACTTCTGTGGCTGGGGAGCTGTGGTACGAGACTCAACGGGACAGATTATCGCCGCCCGAGCAGGTCGTCAGGAGCAAGCCCAGGATGCCTTTGGAGCAGAGGTTCAGGCGATGGCGGGGGCTGTAGCTCTTGCAGCTGACCTTGGAGCCGTCAGGGTAGTCTTCGAGACCGATTCTCAACTGCTTGCGGCCGCCATGGATATACGGAAGGTCGATTCATCGCCGTATGCGGCCATCATTGAAGATATCAAGCTCCAGTTGAAGCTATGGTTTGTAAGGCATGAAGTGCGTGCTTGTAGACGTAATACGAACTCCGTAGCACATGAACTATGTTTTTGCCAGGTACTTGTATGGACTGGGATTCCGATGTACCGCCCACAGTGGCTGGTCGTGCTCTGGGTGATATGCCCAGGCACCGTTAATAGATAAAGCTTTGCTTTGCCTTAAAAAAAATACTAGCACATTGCCTATGCGTTGCTATGGAGCCAAAAAAAAAGAAGTTACATTGAGATTGTCGCCAAATAATTTGATTTTTTGTGTATAGAATTAGGAAAATTCGTTGGGAAGAGAAACTAAAACCACGAGCATGATTTTGAATGAAGTCCCACTTTTACAATTTGTGAATTTAGTTTTTTTACAAGTGTTGTTATCACATTAAAGTAGTACTGCATTTGTTTATTTGTGTTAGGCCTGACAATGGACTAAAGGTACATTTGTTTACTTAAGTCGCTCGAAGGTTTCTAGTCTACATGTGGGTAAAAGTGCATTTGTTTATTCTGTTGTTGGTTTCATATGTGAACTTGCAAGTTTAGTGCCCCCTGCGGCTTTGGATGATTAATGACAATGCAATTATGGGATTGATGTGTTTCCGAGTATACAAAGTTGAATGTTCCTAAGGATTTTGTTTAAATTGAGAGTTATGACCCCCCAAAAAATTGTGATGACAATGAATACTTTCGGATTGCATGCTCGAGGAACATTCAGCTCGCAAATAGGAATATGAAGTGTAGTGAAGACTTTTATTTTCTAGTTTTAGTTTTTCTCTATTTGAGCCATAATGCACATCGTACTATTAAGGAGGATCTAACTGAAAGTTGAGATTTAGGTCTTTGATGTATGCTCAATCCAAAACCTATATATTAGAGCAAAGACTTGGAAATCTCTTCATGCGTTGTGATTTTTTCTCCGAGTCCGAGACGATGTTCTTCGGGACTCAGAAGAAGAATCAGGCGCAGTTAAGTCAACTTAACTTGTTCCGCAAGTAAGTCATAGGCCGCGTCTGAAATTCGACCATTGTGCCACATGTCGGTTGTTCGCTAGGTGGTCAGTGCCCCTATTGGTCATTTCGCACCTCGAGATTGTTTCAGCTATAAATAGCCAGCCACTTCAACCTTAGATGTTGGCTACTCCATGAGAGAACTGATAAGAGCTTGTCAGAGCAACCCCTCCTACCGAAAGAGACTGAGAGGATCCTAAGAGAAGAAATCCCAGAGCCTAAAACCAGCTAAGTGATTGAGCATCACTGAAGAACTAGTCGAAACTTAACTAAACCTGTTACTCTTTTGGACTGTGCATCCACTAGACGGTTAGGTGTCTGTTGGGAGCCTCCGAGAGTAATTGTGCGCGGTCGAAGAACAAGTTTGTGAAGGTCCCAAAGATTTACCTCAAAATCTACCACGAGTGATTTGGGCGAAGTATAAGTGACTTTAGCTCAGGGAGAATAGGGTGAAGGCCTTGCCTTCTGAGTTAAATCTCGGCTCCTCCAACCAGACAGAGTTGTGCCAGCAACTTGAACCGATTGAACGAATCTTTGTCTTCGTCAAGATGTGGGTTTTTACTTTCTTGAAATCATTAATTTTGTAGTTCACATCAGCTCGATGATCATCTCCCCGTCTTCTTTCTATGTGAATGTTGCAAAGATGTTTTCGAGTACTTAGTTATTCCGCTGCCTATGCTATGTTTACTTTCATCTGCACCGCTACTTAGATTTACTTTTGTTTATCTAGTTGTTTCTCTAGGTTGTCTCTCCGTTCAATTTAGTTTACTCTTTATTATGTTGAGTGATTGTTCTTCATACATTCTCTTACTTCAAAAACTTGCTTTGTCGAAGTATTTGTCAATTCTCCCATTCAACCCCCTCTTCTGGTTGACATCTGATCCTACACAACTCACCATTAACTCTGCCCTTCATAAGTAGGAAAGATTGTTGTCCATTAACTGTGATTGTTGTTGTGTTCTTTCGCTAGGTTCTGTTATCTCCGTCATCATTCTGTGACATAAAGATGGTGTTTTAGGCTGCTAGTCTGAGCTTTTTGCTTTTCTTCAGGTGTACGCTATATCGAAGACCTAAGGGTTTCATTAATAAAACCAGGGAGTAATCCCTTCATTCAAAAATGAAAATCAGTAGCATGAACAAACTACTGGTTGAATGGTTAGAGTGATAATCGTTCTAGCCCAATTTTAATAAATATCAGGTTAATATATTGTGTGTCTTAGCCATGCAGAATTTGTTTTAGTGCGCATAAAAGGAGTGGAAACTATTTTTCCTCTCTCACCTCCCGCATTCTTCAAAGAAAGGTGTTAGGTCCAACTAAAAAAAGTTGTGAGGGTTTCCACGTATGTGTTGCCGCCGCCACCACCGCCGCTGGTTTCCCTTCCTTCCAAGGGCCTTCTGGCGCCAACGAAGGGGGGGGGGAGGGTCCAAATTTGTGGTTGGTCGTGTTTGGGTCACCCTAACTCTAGATAGGACTCATTCTAGGAGGTGTTTGGACGACCATGGCGAGGCGATGGCGTTATCACCCACGTGGACTATGTTATCCTCATCCCGTTCTCATTCCGAGGATATTGGTTGGTGTCAGTGGAGGGTGTGGGGCTTCGGCCAAGGCCAGATCTTTGGCTCGTTTACTCTAACATTTCGTTTAGGTGGTCTTAGACGGTGTCATTTGGAGGAGCGGATGTTGCTGACTCGTGTTTTGGTCTTCTAGCTTCTTCTCTTTTCGGCGATGTATGGCTAAGGATGGTTGTCGAGTCCCCTCGTCTTCTTATTCTTGCTATCTGATCCCCGGTTCATTTTCACCGGCTTCTTCTGGCTCCGGCGGGCAACTTCCATGCATTAATTCCAAGGGTGTTTTGAAGATCTAGAGGCAGCAACAAGCTTTGCTCATGACGCCCCGCCGAGTGTAGAAGGAAGATAACGTTGGCATACCCCATGCCCTATGTTTTATTTACAGCTTTTGTAAGGATGGTCTTGTAATTGTTGAACAATTATAACATACGACCTTTCGTGTCAGGAAAAAGTAGAAAACTTAAAATTGCTAAAGGAGTTTTGATTTTGTTTTTGTTTTGAGAACTAAAGGAGTAGTGAGTGCTCTTGGGCCACCGAGCTTCACATGTGATTAAGTAAACTCCAATGCAGGTCACCAAATCGATCACAAAATTCCAAACCGTCCGGTCTGACTGCTTTTAGCTATCAAACGACGGTCACCTAAAATGTCATAACCGGCTCGGGCGTCCGAAATCTTGCAAGCCAGCGCCAAACCGGGGGAAGGTTTGCGTCCGCCACGTCGGACTCTGACGCCCCGGACCCACCCAAAACTGCTCGCTCGCAGCGTCTGTTCGCTCTCTGCACCGCAATTATGCCAGCCAGAGCAGACGAGACCGACGATAGACTACTGGTGCATTTATGTCGGCTGACCAGTCGTGCGCCTGCTCGGCGTTGGTACTAGCATGGTGAATGAGAAACCAACTCCAGCTGCCCGCATTCAACCCACTGCTCCTTCTGTCCTGACTATTTAAGCCGGTCGGCCACTCCCCAAAACCCTACCCCTCAGAAACTTTATCCCACAGTTTGAGCAGTTGTCCAACCACCCCATTGCATACTCGTCCATCGTCCACGGTCGCCATGGCCCGGTCCTTTGCTATGTTGTACATGAGGCTCATGCCGGCGCGCCGCACCCAAATCGCGGCGAAGATCCGCGATGCAAAGGCCTGGCGCCAAGCCTCCATTGATGTGGCCAAGCTTCGATCTCTCTAGAGTGCTTGCAAGAGGATATGGAGGAGGACGAGGAGGATGGCGACCTCATGGCCATGGCGAAGATCCCCATGGAGGAGGTGGAGGGGGAGCAGGCGACAACACTAAAACCGGGTGCTGGCGGAGGCGAAGGCAGAGGAGAGCAGGCGCTGATGGAGGAGCCGCCTGTGTCTGCGTTCAGGCTGGTGCAGGCGGAGCAGCATTATAACTTTCGTCTCCTGGAGGAACCAGCTGGACACGCAGAGCCCATCCAAAGCTGCCGTCATGACCATGGTTGCCGCGGGCCCGGCGACCATCGTCGTAACTGGGTCGTGCTTGCCTCCGCGCATGGCACCTGCACCATCCACCACGAGTCATGAGTGTTGGGAGCTCTGTGTCAACGATGCGAAGTGCAACTGACTCATTGAGGGGCTAGAGACGGAGGACGACGACGCGACGGAGCAGCACATCGATGATACCAAAGAGGCATCAGTCGTCACCTCCGCCTCATATCCACCGGCCGCCAACGATGACGAGGCCGTCCCGTCCCGCCACCGTCGTTACAGTGCCGAATGGAGGCACACCCCGAGCACGAGGAGACTCGTGTGCTGGTGGTTCCGAACCAAAAAATTGAAGACGTTACAGCCTTGGTTTCAGAGCTTTATAACGTCGCATTTTCTTGGCACTATCATGCCAATGGATTGGAATCCAGTCCTTACTCAACTTTCTGCACATCATGCAGAACCACGGAGATATGTTACATGTACATGCATTTATAGGTGGAAGGACTCAAGTCGGTCTCTCATCACCAACCTAATATACATACAGAGCGCCATGGTCAGGGCTTGGCCATGGTGGAGGCGACCGCTGCCGGTGCTGCCAGTCCCATGCCATGCCAGTATGCCACCGAATCACAACGAGGAAGCGTCGCTGTACACGGCCACTCCGTTCGACACCGCCGCGATCACGATCATGAACAACGCCAGGACCTTGTCCCTCTTCTTCGCTATGCCGTGGCGATCCCTGACGACGATGTCCATGCATGAACAAGTTAACAGTCCATCATCAAGAACAAATTAACTAAGCTTCTTGTTGTCCACTCACTGACCTCAGCGCCATGCCGGCGGGGAAGATGTAGGCGATGGAGACAGCGGCGGTGGCCCCGGTGAACTGGAAGGCGTCCCAGATGTTGGGGATGAAGTTGGCGGCGAGGAAGATGACGGCGAGGAGCGCGGCCGTGAGTGCCGCGAACCTCCGGTTGTCGCAGGCCAGCGGCCGGGCCGAGGGGAAGAGGAGGCCGTCCATGTTGAGGCGCAGCGCGTGGAAGACGATGGGGAAGACGAGCATGAGGTGGAGCGCGTAGCTGACCCTGACGGCGTCGTTGAAGACGCCGCCGTAGGGGATGCCGAGGTCCGAGTCGAAGTTGGCCAGCACGTCGTCCAGCGTCTCCTCGCCGAAGAGGAGGAACCCGAAGAAGCTGGTGGTCACGTACACGGCGGAGCACAGCACCAGCGACGCCCGCACGATCGGCTTGATCTGGGCCGGGTCCTTGAGCTCGTTGTGGATAGGGTGCACTGCACAATTAGCGTGATGATCCGGACAGACAATGTCAGTGCATGCAGAAGCGGCTAGCTCACTGGAATTGCTCAGGTCAGCAGGTGCATAGTAGTACCATTGTAGTGGCAAATGAAGGCGGTGACAAGAACTGGAGCGGCCGTGAAGAGTTTGAAGATGGACGCCCAGGTCCCGTGAACGTCGGGGAACAGCATGGGCATCGGGATCTGTCCTCTTGTCAGTTTGATCATGGCGATTCCGGCGGTGATCACCACGAACACGACGGCCAGTGCCACCGATAACGCAGAAGTGTATTTCAGTGAATCTAAATCAAAACAGCAAAATGCTCAAAAATATAACCCCATTTTATCGTAAGAAGTGTAATTTTTGTCCCTTAAATATTAGCTATTTTTATTATTAAATTTGAGAAACAATACATGAATTTCAAATTTAACAAAAATAATACGGCGTCGGCTCAGCCTAAGCCAACTGGATTCAGTCAGCCGAGGCGCAGCCGATTAGGATCCAGTCAGGTTAGCCTAAGCCGACTAGGATCCGTTTGCATCAGGGGAGGCCGATAGGGCCCGCTCATCCACGCGGCAGCTGACCAGTGGCTGGACCATGTCACTCGGCCTGGCCAGCCACCAGTCAGCCACGCCTTAGACGACTCGCCAGTCGGCCGAAACTTAGCCGAAAGGTGGCCATTTAGCCATCGGGCCGGCCCTCTTTCTTTCGTCTTCTCTTCCTGTTGTCTCTTTCTCCTCTCACTAAACCGAAGCCCTCCGAATTAATACTCCTTTGTGAGCTGATTTTTTGCCCGATTTCCACCGTTCCAGTCTAGAGGCTTGGAGGAGGTTAGGGAAACATCAATCTCATGATGGGATAGCTCGTGGTGGTTCTTGTGGAGGTGGAGGTGGTTGTGGTGCTCCGGTGACTCCATGGTGGTGGTGGCGGAGTGGCTGGTGGTGGTGGTGCTCCGGTGAGTGAAGTCCGCCGGACGGAGTTACTTGGCACGCTTCAAGGGTATGATTCAAGTGTCATTTTGTCTGTCATACTTGCATTTCTGTTAGAATACTCGCTTATAATTAATCCTTTTGTACTCGGTAGTATACTTATGTGTGAAGTGTTAACTTGCATATGCGAATATACTTGATTATTTAGTTGGTCCGGTAATATATATAGATGTCAAATATATTTAGGTGTGCCATTTCTTTAGTTGGTCAGGTAATAATCGGTAATATATTTAGGTGTGTGAATTTTATTAGGCTTTTTGTTAGTATTCGGTAAATGAAATCCGCGGGACGGAGTTTCTTCGCACGCTTCAAGGATAATCAGACATCTTGACGAGACTACACTACACTGCTTACCCACCTTTGCGTGGAGGGGGTTTTATAGGTTGAGAAGAGAAGATGGCGGAAAAGAAGATGACAGGCAAGAAGATGGCGGGAAAGAGTTGGCGGGAAAGAAGATGGCGGAAAAGGGTTGGCGAGAAAGAAGATGGCGAGAAAGGGTTGGCGGGAAATAATGGTGGGAAAGGGTTGGCAGAAAGAATAATGCCCGGAACATATGTTGGGAAAGTTTGCGGGAAATTGTGGCTAAATCGAGCGAGGGTGGCGGGATAAAATTAAGGTCGAAAATATGGTTCCGTGCAGTGATCAGGTGAAAATTTTGGTCCCATGCAGTTGTCGGCTTAGCCTAAGACGATTTGAACTAATTGTCTTTGGTGTAGTCAATTAGTACTAACTAATTGGCTTTGACTAAGACGATTAGTACTAACTAATGCTAATGTCTTTGCCTAATTGACCAGTCGGCCTCCCCTGATGCAAACGGATCCTAGTCGGCTTATGCTAAGCTGACTGGATCCTAATCAGCTTTGCCTCGGCCGACTGGATCCAGTCGGCTTAGCCTGAGCCAATGTTTTATTATTTTTGTCAAATTTCAAATCCATGTATTATTTCTCAAATTTAATAAAAAATACATTTTTTTAAAATAGCTCACTATTAACTATTGCAAAATTATAGATTACGTTCCTCAACTTGAGTACCATTAACTTTATTGTCCGAGAACAAAGCTGAAAATTTAAGAAAAACATAAATATTGTACTAATGTTATCAAAGATTTTGCATTTTTCAAATTCATAACAATCAGAAAAATTGTGCAAAACCATGGAACTAATTAAAGTTGTAGTAAACCTTGAAATTCAATAGAGTTACTAGTGATTTTTTATTTTTTATTTTTATTTTCTAAATCCCCATATCTTTGAATAATATTTTTTTTGAATATATTTGTGATTTTCTAACTTCCATGTTTTCCTTCTTCTGTTTTATGTGTAAATCTTCATGTTAGAAATTTTGTTTTCAATAAAAGAATGTCTCCTTGAAATATATTTTTCCAAAAAATGTCATATTCCCTCTTTTTAAAAAATCAGTTGAGTCAAGAGATTTTTTATTTTCTCCACTTCTCCATATGTCTGTCAATATTCTTCTTGAGAAAAATGTAGCCGTTTTGCTATTCAATTACATGGAAGATGCATTATCATGCATTATTAACGGAGCTGCTGCTGGTCACATCATCCCTGTTATCTCTGGTCTTATTCCTGGAGGGGTTTCTCACTTACAGTATGCGGATGACACTATTATTATGTTTGAGAACAATGACCTTTGCATTGCTAACCTCAAGTTTTTGCTTATTTGTTTTGAATCTCTCTCGGGCCTCAAAATTAACTTCTCCAAAAGTGAGGTAGGTCTACCAGGATGCTCTGATGTTGAGGCTGCGAGGGTGGCCTCTCACTAGGCTCCGTCGCTTTTACTTATTTGGGCTCGCCTATTTCTCCTCTCAAATTGTGCTCAAAAGTCTTTGTTCCTTCTGTCCAAAAGGTGGGTAACCGTGTTATGCCTTGGCGTGGCTGTTACAACTCTACCGCGGACAGGGTTTGCCTCGACAGTGCTCGTCTCTCCTCCCTACTTATGTTCCTAATGGGCTTCTATCGCCTCCCTGATGGCACTCACACCGGGTATGACAAACAACAAGAGAAAATACTGACTTATTACATGCAATATTATGTGTAGACTGAAGAATATGGGCGCCGGGGGGGGGGGGGGGGGGTTGGGTACGTTTAACACTAAGACTATGAACAAATGTCTTATCATTAAATGGTGGACAATCTTAAATGTGCCCCCTTGTGTTGTGTGGTATGACATCCTAAAAGCTAAGTATTTCCCAAACCGTGATCCTCTTTTTTTTTGCTTCTGGGAATGGGGGTTCCCAGTTTTGGAGGCAGCTGGTTCAAGTTTGCGATGAATTTCATTCACTGCTTCTGTTCGTTTTTGGCTTGATTGGTTGGCTTGGCGATGGTCCTTTGAATGTTTCTTTCCCAACTCTCTTTGCGCTTTCTGCACACCAGAAGATTTCCATCTTGTAGCTCTTCCTTAATAACTAGGACCTTGGTTTCCCTAGGGTCCTCTCTCATCCAGAGTTGGAAGAGTGGCACCGGCTGGCCTTGAACCAGATTCGCAAGCGAAATGGCTCTGCTTCTGAATTTTGTGCGCTTTGTTCTTCGTCTGAGGATACCGATTATGACTGGATGTGACGTCGGCCTCCACTTACTTTGCTGACTTGCATCTTATTGATGGGCCCTTACGGGGTCAGAACAAGCGCATGTTCTGGCTTGGGCTCTCTGTCGTCTGATGGACACTTTGGACAACTAGGAACAAGTTCACTATTGAACATGTCTTTCCTTCTAAGCCCGCTGGTTGTCTTTTCGAACTTATATCTTTGATACAACAGTGGAAATCTCTGACTAAGGAAGGCGATAAGAGGCCACGCAGCTCTTGATCTCGCGAGTGTGTGCGACAACGACTTCCATCTCTGCTGCTGATCAAGCTCATGGGCCTTAGGTGGAGTTGGTGCTCTCCCGGACCATGTCTTTTGGTGGTCATTAGATTGTTGCCCTCTGTGTCGTTATCTGTTGTACTTGCTATTGTTGCACCTTAAGACTTTGGCTTTCTGTGCTTGCTTGTCTCTGGGTTCTGCCCGGTTTGCTGTAAACTTGAGTGCTCTGCTGTGTGCGCGGCTTTATTTATAAAGTCGGGCACCTCCCTTTTATCTAAAAATTATAGGAAAGAAAGTTTGTTCAGATTAAGCTGCCATGTTTGGGCATTCATTGTCCTGTCTCTAAAACCGATATCAATGATGAGTTAATGAACCAAATTTGGACAATTTTGACATTTGAGATACCTATAAATTTTGGCATTATATAGTTAAAAGAGGAAATAGAGAAAAAAATTGAGAGAGGTTTCGACAATAGTTAAGAGGAATTGATATTCGAAAAGGAGTTATTTTTTCTCCCTTTTCCCAATTTTTTCATATGCAAGTCGATTTTTGAAAAAATGTGGTTATTTTGTTTTTTAATTAAAGTAAAACGGGTTTATTAAAGCAGGCAAAAATAAAAATTAAGCTGCAAAAAGAAAATTGTGTGGGAATTCATCAACATATCTCTAAAACCATTTGCAAAGATTTTTTTAGGGGAACCGTTTTCAAAGGGTTAATTGATCAAGCCTAGATGGTTTGACATCTGAGAAACCTAACATTTGTGGTATTATTATGATGAATGCATCGACAATATTTTTAAGAGACCAAAAATAAATATTTTTAATTTTTTTATACTAATTGAAACCGGGCAAATTGCCCTAGGCGTACGTACCGACGCGCTTGAAACATGTGAGCGGCGTGAAGACGGCGAGGGTGGTGAAGAGCAGGATGGCGAAGCGGCCGTTCCAGCGGTTCGGGCCGAACCACCCTTCAAACACGCCGTGATGGTGCTTGCCGCTCGAAGTAGTTCCCGACAGCACGTCGCCTTTGTCCGTCGACCACAACACCCACAAATTAGTCAGAGCATTTCTTTCTCTCGAGCAATGCAACGACATCGTTGTACTGTAGGTACCGATGATGATCATGTAGACGACCATGACGCCGATGTTGTTGACGACGACGCAGAGCTGGAGGAGCCCCCTGCCGAGCGCCCCGAAGGCGTCGCCCATGGCCTCGCCGTAGGACGCGGCGCCCACGGCGTTGCTGAACCGCATGAGCAGCTCGATGGAGGCGTCCGTGAGCACGGCGGCCAGCACCACCAGGGTGAGGCCCGGGACGAGGCCCAGCACCCGCATGGTGGCCGGGAGCGCCATGATGCCCGCGCCCACGATGGTGGTGGACAGGTTGAACACCGCGCCGGAGAAGGAGGCGTCGCCGTCGTCCAGGCCGTCGTCCTCGCCGTCCTTGTGCCTCCTGGCGATGAGGGGCCTCCTCGCCTCCGTGTCCGGGGCGTCGCCGGCGCCCGCCATCGGCATCACCATGGCGCCTGCGGGAGCCGGGTACCTCCGAGGATAATGAGGTTTGCGCGTGCGGAATTCCAGCTTTGGATCGAATAGCAGCAGCTCTTCGCTTCGCGCGCGGGCACTGATCGATCGATTAGAACGTCGTGAAATGCAGGGGTTTCACCGGAGAATGGGGATTAATTCCGGGACGGCGTCCGAGTATATATCCGACACGCAGGCGCAGGAGGAGGCGATCGAGGAACGAGCAATGGCTGGGGAGATAGCTAGTGAACTGGGGGCGGATCGTCCCTAACTTTGGCCGGAGGAGAACATCTCCGTCTTATAATTAGTATAGGCCTCATCCCGGTTCGAAGAAAGCTTTTTAGAGCGCCTCCTGTTTTAGCAACCGCTTGGCTGGGACCAAGGATCATAGCACGGGCCTCCAATCTCCATTGCCACCATGGAAGCTGCAGTGAACTTCAAGAGAGGGGTATCTCTGCACGACAGCAAGCTTTGCAGATTCTGCTGGGATTCACTCCCGGCCATAATAAAATCTATGAATCATAGAGAGCACACGGAGTACAAAATTTTTGGAGGAAAACTTTCAATTTATTCATCAAATGTTAAGATAGTACAAAAAACCACCAAAAATAAATAAATAAAATATATAGATTTATAGACCACCTATCGACAACTACAAGACACGGAGTAAAATTTGGATTGAAGAACTTCCGCCATAAGAGCAATAGATCCTGTATTTCTAAAAAACTTTCTTTTCGTCTACGATCCATACAATCACCTCATCCGCCCTACAATTTTACAGGGAAAAAAGCCTTTCTGTATAATTTAGGCGTGCGGATAACCGCCTGAAACTTCATCAGCATAGCCGTTGCGTTGCTGAGGGACATCTGCTGCTACACCGCCTCCGCTCCAGCACTTTGCCACCACCACGAGGCCTACTACTAGGTTGCGCCCCGCTGTCGTGGTTCTAAGACTGACAATAGAAAAGGGAGGGGGGGGAGGGTAGAAATGTAGAGGCAAGATCCTAGCTATGGAGGAGCTGTACACACAAGTTTTACGAGTTCAGGCCTTTCTCGGAGGAAGTAACAGTCCTACGTCTCGGAGCCCGGAGGCGGTCGACTGAATATATGCGTGTGAATTACAGAAAGTGCGAACCCCTGTCCCAGAGGAGGGGGGTGGCTTATATAGAGTACGCCAGGACCCCAGCTCCCCTCCGTTACACAAGGTCAATGCTCATAAAAGAGGGGCGTTACTGGTAATGTCTGCAGTAAAGTGTTGTAAATGCCCATAAAGCTATGGTTTAAGTCCTGACCATTGCAGAGTGGAGAGTTTCTCATCTTCTGGTGGTCGAGTGTCTTCAAGGTGGTCGAGTGAGCACATCTTCACGGTCGAGTGGATGATGGTTTCTCTTCGACTGCTTCTGATTCTTTGTAGAGATGTCCTTGGGGAGGGTATGTTGGACAGATCCATGACCCTACCCTAAGTACATAGCTTCATCATTAGCCCCCGAATGGATCAGGGTTTGAGTGAGGAAGGAGTTGGGAACACTTCTGACCCATTCTTTGTGCTATGAGTATATCTTGTTCTGGAACAATGAGTTGAGGTGACGACGTTGACTCCTTTCTCAGTCGCCTTGGTCCATTCTTGGTTTTTGTCGAGTGAATTTTCACGGTAGAATTCCGAATGATGATGTAGAGGATGTTTGTCTTCAGTCTGACAGGTTGCTCTGCTCTCTGCGGATTTCGCGGGATTCAAATTTTGGGAAGTGCGCCAGACGGACGAAACCGAGGTTATCGGGACAGATTAGGCAAGTCTCCTCGATCCCCGCGCCACCTTTTTCGCCACGTACTGCGCGCGCGACTGTTGCGGGATTTATTTAGATCGTTTGGGTCCACCAGTCAGTCACTCGGTGGACGACCTTATAAAAGGCCCCGGACCAGGCCTCTGCCCCGTGCGCTCCCATTCTCTCTTCTTCTTCTCCCGATCTCTCCGCCACGCTCGCTTCCGCCCTCGTCGCCGGACTTTCGCTCGAGCTCGACCTGTTGCCATGGGGAAAGAGAAGACGGTGGCACTGGAGTGCGCGAAGAAGGCGACCACGAAGGCGAAGGGCAAGCGGACCAGCCGGGGCAGGTCCTCATCGAGATCCGGCCTGCCGCCGGACTGGATCCAGGGCTACTAGATCCGCTCGACAATCACCCAGGACGACCTCGACGACCTGGTGGAGGGGGGACTGATCCCCCACAAGTCGGCATGGCTCCCGGGGAACGAAACCGAGCCGCAGCCAAGTGAGGGTGAGTGTGTTCTCTTCGCCACCCATGTAGATCGCGGATTCTCACTGCCTCCCCATCCTTTCTTCCCGGGTTTTTTGAATTTCTTTGGGGCTCAACTTCACCATTTCACTCCAAACACCATAGTCTATCTGGCTGCTTTCGTGTCGATGTGTGAAAATTTCTTGGGCTGTCGACCGCACTGGGGTCTTTTCAAACACATCTTCACCTGCCGTTCCCAGTCGGTCAAAAAGGCCAATCCGAGTGACGAGAGGACACAAGTGATCCAGATGTGCGGGGGTTTGGGGATCCAGATGAGGAGCAAGAGTACCTTCCCAGCCATGATCCTTTCCGACTCGGTCCGGGGCTGGCAGTCGACTTGGTTCTACTGCAAGGATCAGCCGACCCCGGGTCAGTCGACTGGACTTCCTCCCTTTTCCTTGGCTCGAGTGGCCCCCTTGAAGGTAGTTCTAGAAGAGAAGGCGCAGGTCAAGGTGCTGGTCGAGCGGGTCGTCCAACTCGTCCGCGACGGGGTGACCAGAATGGACCTGCTGGAGGTCTTTCTCGGTTGACGCATCCAACCCCTTCAGGCGCGCCATCATCCGATGTGGATGTACTCTGGGCTCCAAGATTCCACTCGGATCCACCCGGAGGATGTCAGCGAGGATACCTTGGAGAAGTGGTTGATGGGGATCACCAGCAACAAAGACAACCCTCGGGGGTCTAGGAGGGTGATTCCATTCGACAACTCGCACCAACCGGAGCAGGTATAATTCTGTTTTATCAAGTATCTTTTTGTTCACCGTGTGACATCTTGTTTATGGTCGACTGAATTTCCTTTGATCGTTGTTCTTTCAGGCCCTCATCGACATGTACTCAATGCCCAACGGAGTGCAGGAACAAGACGTCGAGGAAGGAGTGAGCGGGGGAGAGAGCGGCGAGGGGCACTCGGATGCCGAGGAGGACGAGGAGAGCGACAAATCGACTGATGACGAAGAAGTCGACTCGCCTCCTCGCAGGGAGAGGAGATCCAAACACGCTCATGACCCGGCGAGCGCTCCGGACTTGGTGACCGCGCCGATTGGACAGTCTTCGAAGCGTCCCAGGACGTCTTCCCCAACGCCAACTAAGAAGGCTCCAAAGCAGTCCAAAGTTGTGCCGCCTTCAGCGCCGAAAGCACCGAAAGCCACCTCCTCCAAACTGCCAAAAGCTTTGCCCAGGATCAAAGCGACTGTCCCTACTATCTCCTGGTAATCATCTGTCTTGTCCTTTTCGTCGACTCAATTAACTGGACGTAACCGATTGAATGCGGGTCTTTGCAGTGCTGCTACGTCAGGAACCTCTTCTCTCCAGTACTGGGATGAGGAGATGGAAGATGCGGTAACCTCCAACCCAGGTATAAACTCTTGCGATTTTGTTCTTGATTCTTTGGTCGATTGCGTTCTAGTGGTTCACTTGGGGTCGAATGATCTGCCTTGCAGCTCCACCCAACATCATCGATCTTCCAGATGACGATGAAGATGTGGCTCTTAAGCCCAGGAAGAGCAAGAAGGTAGCAGCTGGTAGGATGTCTCGGCAAGAACCAACTACGACACCTCCCGTCCGTCAGCCTAAAGACGCGGGCAGGGCCTCTGTGACCTTCGCTGCACCCTTGTCGAGTGAGCACTCCACACCGCCGACTGCGCCTGTGATTCCTTCAGTCGTCCAACTCCACGCCACGGAGCTCCAAGCCGCCGCACCTGGGTCGTCTGCTCACTTTTTCACCAGCTATCCCGTCCCGGACAACCAGTCGGAAGCGGCTGCGGAAGCCATCCGACAGGCTGACATGATGATGGAGCAGGTGAAGACGGTGCATGAAAACAGCCAGGCTGCCTATGACGCCAGTGCTGCTCTTTGGGACAATGTCCAGGTGAGTAGACTTTCCGACTGTTTTTGCTCTATGAGGAAATGTTACTCGAAAGATCTTATTCTACACAATCTCCTGTTGTTTGCGTCGAATTAGAGCACCCACTGGGTGTTTTGTTGTTTTTGGTAGTTTCGTTCTTCCACTCGGTCTGGACGAGTGGGATCTGAACCGGTGGGGGCACGCTAAGTGCACCCACTGGGTGTAGTCCCTGAGACCGCGGTCGACTGCTGGCAGTCGACTGGGGTCTGAGTTCCACTTTCCTTTCTTTTTCACTCCTTACACTCGACTCAGGCGGACCGGTCGAGTAGGATCCGAACCGGTGGGGGCACGCCAAGTGCACCCACTGGGTGTAGTCCCTGAGACAGCAGTCGATTGCTGGCAGTCGGCTGTGGTCTGAACAGCTTCTCTTTTTTTTGACTTGGTCCGGGCGGACCGGACGAGTTGAGTCTTAGTCAGCGGGGGCACGCCAAGTGCACCCGCTGGGTGTAGCCCCTGAGACCGCAGTCGACTGTGTGCAGTCGGCTGGGGTCTAAGCGAACTTCTTTAGGTTTTATTCACTCGGAAGTAAACAGCCTTTGATCTTATCGACTAATCCGTCTTTTGCCTTCTGCAGAAGTCTTGTACTCTTATTTCTAAGTTTGCTGAACTTGAGGAGAAGCAAAGGCAACTCAACCTCGACTTGGAATTGGCCCAGCAGAATCTGAAGAAAGCTCAAGGCGAAGCCGCTGGTATGGAAGGTAACTGACTGTCGACTGACTTTCAATATATTTCTTTGGTCTCTTCTTTGATTCGATTGTTTCTTTTGCAGAGAAAATGAAGTTGGCTCTGGAGAAGAAGGACTCGGACCTCGCTACCATGGAAAAAGCAGCCCAAGATAAAACTGCTCTCGCAGACCAGAAGCTTGCTTCAATCAGAACGCTGGAAGGGGAGGTGAACAAACTGAAATCTTTTCTTAATGAAGCTAACCACGAAGTGACCAGTCTGAAGAAGGACAAGGTCGTCCTGAATGAAAAGTTGGAGTCTGCGATCCGCAAGAGGAATGACATGGAAGCTTATCTGAGGACTCTTGCCAAGAAGCTCTATCTCACGCTGGAAGGTATTTCTTCTAATCCGACTGTGTTGATGCTTGCGATCGGATCTTGCTCGGTCGATTCACTAACTGCCAAGACTTCGACGAGGAAACTGGAAGGGTTGAGACGGGTTTGGACCCTATCGCTTCTCCAGTCTGCGACGAAACTACAATGAACGTGCTCGGACTAGAGTCCCGTATCGCCAGCGCCACAAGCTACCTCGCGCGCCTGAAGGAGGTAGTCTCCCGAATCGACTCACCGCTTTGGCCGAGGGCGACGCTCCAAAATGACCTGGAATCCCTGATGACTCGACTGAACGAGATCCCTGAGCGAGTGCAAGAATGGAAGAAATCTTCCGCTCGGTGTGGTGCTGACGTGGCGCTGTCCTTGGTGCGAGTCCATTGCAAGGAGGCTCGTGAAGACAAGCTGGCTGCGATCAAAGTCGCTAACACCAAAAAGCATGACTTCCAGTCCTTCATGGAGACTTTCATTGCTGCCGCCACTCGGATCGCTGATGGGATCGATCTGGACTCATTCGTGGAGCCTGCCAGCCCTCCTCCGGCCGAGTGAGCAAACTTATGAAACTTGAATCTGCTTTAAATTTGCCTCGGAATGCCGAGTGATCGTTGTAACTGTTGAACTCCTTCGGGCTTGGCGCCCCAGTACTTTTGATTTGCTGCTTGGAACTTTTGGGATTTATCTGAATTTGGTTTATCTCTGAATGTGCTTGTGTTTGCCTTCGAATGGACTTTGCTCACTGATCGGAACGCTTCATCGTCCTTGCGGATAGGGATGGAGCGGACATTGTACTTGTGCCGCAGCTCTGAAGGAGAAGGTTGCAGTCGACCTACACCTCGTCGTCCTTGCGGATAGGGATGGAGCGTACGTTGTACTTGTGTCGTAGCTCAGAAGGAGAAGGTTGCAGTCGACCTGCACCTCGTCGTCCTTGCAGATAGGGGTGGAGCGTACGTTGTACTGGTGCCGTAGCTCCGAAGGAGAAGGTTGCAGTCGACCTCCACCTCGTCGCCCTTGCGGATAGGGATGGAGCATACGTTGTGCCTGTGTCGTAGCTCCTAAGGAGAAGGTTGCAGTCGACCTGCACCTCGTCGTGGTATGTTTCGAACTTAGGCGAGTACTGGGCTGCAGCTAAGACCCCCGAGTGGGAGGACTGCCCTCCACTCGGTAAGATTTTTTTCAAACTTAGGCGAGTGCTGGACTGCAGCTAAGCCCCCGAGTGGGAGGATTGCTCTCCACTCGGTAGGATTTTTTCAAACTTACGCGAGTACTGGACTGCAGCTAAGTGTCTTAGTGAAAGAACTTAGGCGAGTACTGGACTGCAGCTAAGCCCCTGAGTGGGAGGATTGCTCTCCACTCGGTAGGATTTTTTCAAACTTAGGCGAGTACTGGACTGCGGCTAAGTCTCTTAGTGAGAGAACTTAGGCGAGTACTGGACTGCAGCTAAGCCCCAGAGTGGGAGGATTGCTGTCGATGTCAAAACTGGCGGATCTCGGGTAGGGGGTCCCGAACTGTGCGTCTAGGCGGGATGGTAACAGGAGGCAAGGGACACGAAGTTTTACCCAGGTTCGGGCCCTCTCGATGGAGGTAAAACCCTACGTCCTGCTTGATTAATATTGATGATATGGGTAGTACAAGAGTAGATCTACCATGAGATCAGAGAGGCTAAACCCTAGAAGCTAGCCTATGGTATGATTGTTGTTGTGTATGTTGTCCTACGGACTAAAACCCTCCGGTTTATATAGACACCGGAGAGGGTTAGGGTTACACAAAGTCGGTTACAATGGTAGGAGATCTGCATATCCGTATCGCCAAGCTTGCCTTCCACGCCAAGGAAAGTTCCTTCCGGACACGGGACGAAGTCTTCAATCTTGTATCTTCATAGCCCAGGAGTCCGGCTGAAGGTATAGTCCGGCCATCCGGACACCCCCTAATCCAGGACTCCCTCAGTAGCCCCTGAACCAGGTTTCAATGACGATGAGTCCGGCGCGCAGATTGTCTTCAGCATTGCAAGGTGGGTTCCTCCTCCAAGTACTTCATAGAAGATTTTGAACACAAAGATAGTGTCCGGCTCTGCAAAATAAGTTTCCACATATTGTCATAGAGAGAATAATATTTACACAAATCTAATCTGCTGACGCATTCCGTAGTGTGACACACCACGGCCAAGCCTTTATCCGAGTCGTTTTATTATCCCACCTCAGCATGTCATGCGAGGCGGTTTCCTTGGCATGTCTTGTTAAAGCAGAGAATGTGTCCCCTTATTCCGGGATTCTCATCAATACGGGCGTGGGTAACCCAACCGCTTCTAGGACTCATAGATTATAGGAAAGTCCAAACGGACACGGAGAGGACGCTTGATATTCACCCTCTTTATAAAGGGGACAAGGCTTTTATTTTTCCCTCCCGTGTTCAATCGAATCCTTCCCCCACCTCAAGCTCAAATGCCCGAAGTTCAGGTCAGGTGCTCCGAACCTTCAGTCATGTCCGGATCTAGCCTTCAAGGCCGATGGGTGCCTTCCTCCGTCACGGAAGAAGACATCAAAAAGTTGAGGGAGGCCAGATATCTGACTGCCGAGATTTTGCATCGGCTGCCTCCCCGAGGGCAGGCCATCCCCACCCCCGAACCCAACAAGAACGTCGTGTTCGTCTCCCACTTCCTCCGAGGTCTAGGCCTTGCTCTAGATCCTTTCGTAAGGGGTTTGATGTTTTACTACGGGCTAGACTTTCATGATCTAGCTCCGGACTCCTTTCTTCATATCACGACATTTATTGTTGCGTGCGAGGCCTTCCTCCGGGTTACCCCTCACTTTGGCCTATGGATCAAGACCATTGAAGTGAAGCGGAAGATGATCGAGGGGCAACATGCAGCGTGTGGAGGTGCCTTAATACGCAAGATGACAGGAGCTCCGTGGCCCAAAGGTTCCATCCCAGAGGTGTCCGAATTGTGGCAACAGGAGTGGTTCTACATCACGGCTCCTAGAAGTGCCAAGTGGGCGGCCCCCCTGTTTTCCGCTCGGGCCCTCCACCATAGCTGATGTCATGGATCAGCAGAGGTCTGAGCTGGGGTCCAGCCAAGGACGTGCCTATACTGCAAAGCCGCATTCGAGATCTCTTCAATGGAGATTTCAGTTTGGTTGCGGTAATACAGGTTATGCTGGTTCGTCAAGTCCAGCCTTGCAAACGCCGGCCTCTTCGCCTGTGGGAGTTCAATCCCGAAGGACCGCGTGCCATTCAAAATTTTCTCAGCCTGACGCACGAGGAGATGTACAAGTCATTCTTCGGACCTCAGGTGGAGTGTCCGGAAATCACTGAGGACGTGGGCCTGAGTAGTAACCGCGCCGCCGAACAGGTAAGGCATCTTCCAGCCGAACATACTATCTCTCCTTTGTTACGAAGTTATTTCTGAAAGTTCGCTTTTTGACCAGGACTGGCTAACAAAGGCGAAGTTGATTCGGTGTTCGGCCCCCCTCCCTGAGGGTTTTGAAAATCCGGTATTGGAAAAGATGCTCCAGACCGCACCTTGCCCGGAGCCCTTGAAGGAAGATACTGTGGAGGATAATGCGGGCGGACGCGGGCCCCCAACGTTGCCCATTCTAGCCGAGGGAGCGAGCGTCTCCATGAAGGAAGACGACCAGAAGAGGAAAAGGACTGCGCCCGGGGATTCGGAAGCCGAAGCTTCCAAACGGGAGAAGAAGTCTCCCACAGAGGGTCCTACCTTGGGGGGCGCTGTTGCCGCACAAAGTCCGCGGGGGGATCTATTCTCCCACGAGTCATAAGTGACCCGAAATACTTTTAATAGTATAGATATGCCATCTTTTTCTTCTGAGAAAATAACCACCGCATATATTTTTGCAGTTCGGGCCTTAGCCCCTCTCAAATGATCTCATCTTCGGGGGATCTTCTTCCAGAGATGATGGAGAGCGAAACGCCTCCTCCGGACTCCTCCGCTCCAGAAGCGGGCGACCCTGAAGTGTCGTCGCGGAGGGCCTCTCTGAGTCCGGTGAGTCCAGAAGATAATCCCATTGACCCCCGAAGCTCCCAGTGTTCGTCTCCCGAAGAGAGCAGACAGAAGAGTCCGACACCGTCTAGTATGCGATCGGATGTTCTGAGGGAGTTGGTGGGGAGAGCGGCCATCTCAGATGAACACCGTGTGCTGATGAATACGGTGATGGAGAGAATATCGTCTGCCGAAAGCGGATTGCATGAAGCTTTTATGAGTCTACTGACAGGCTTTGAGGTACGTAAAAGAATGTATGATAATCCTGCACATGCTAGGTGTGCCCTGTGTAGATAGTAGCCCCTGAGACTCTGGTTGTCGTCGGAAACGACGACGAACAGAGGATCATATTCCCAGGAAATAACCATACTGCCTCTATGTGCAGGTGATGGAAGCTCCGGTGGCTAGCCGGACTAGCGAGTTTGCCCATTTAGAACGGCAGTTGGATGCGGCAGACGCCGACATCGAGCTTGTTAACAAAAGGCTTGACGAGGCACAGGGTAAGTGTCATTATCTGGTAAATGCCACATAGGAAGAGCAGCATGATGCAGTATCTTTAATATGTTATGACTGCAGATGGAGCTGCCACTGTTGAAGCCTTGCAGGCAGAACTTGCCCGAGCCAAGGAACAAGCGAGGTTGGGTAATGCAGCTGCTGTGAAGGCGGCCGAAGAGTTGCAAGCCGAGAAGGCCGCGCATGGCGAGACCCGAGACAAGATGGCCAAGATGGCTATAGAATTAAAAGCCGCCTCCGACCATTGCCGGGTTCTTGAAAAGGAAAACCAAGCGAAGGCATCGGACCTTGAGAAGGCTGCTGCGACGAAAAAGGATCTCCACTCTGCTATGAGGGCAAAGAAGGAGGAGCTGCGGGAAGCCGGGGATATTGTAGCTGGGAAATCCTTTATGTTGCGGAGGAAATTCGGAGATCCATGGTATGCCCCTCTGGATCGGCTGTGGAGTTCGGAGGATGTGTATATGGATTTGGCGGCGAGCGCTGCCGATGCGGCCAAGTACTTCCAGGGTCAGACGGACCGTGAAGTAGACCAGCTATTTCGGAGACAATTCCATTCTCCTGAGCGTCCACTTTCATTGACTGACCAATTAGCCGAATGGGCCGAACTAAATAGGTTGTCCGGACTCTCCATGAGGTCTGTTGTGGATCAGCTATGGCCGGAAAGGTCAAAACCGAACAGCTATTTCAGCTTGGTGCAGCAGGTCCTTGACGTGGTGCCGCGCATTAATGCGATGAGGAGGTCGGCGTGCATAGAGGGCGCACGGATGGCATTTGCCCGTGTTAAGGCATACTGGGCGGAGATGGATGCTACTAATGTTGCAGCGCGGGATTCGGCTATAGGTCGAAAGGCTGCCGAGCACTACTTTGAAGAAGTTCTTGAGGGTGCCCGTTTGATAGAGACCCAGTGCTCAAAAAATATTATGTTTGAGTGATATGTAATCTCATTGTAAGCGAAATGCTTTTATAAATTTTTATAAGGCTATTTTTATACTTTTGCCTGAAAGTGATATGATGCCTCCTGGGCGGCCGTTTATGTATACATGTGTATAACCTGAAAGATTGCAGTCGTCAGCTTCAACCCCCACGCATATAATGCGGAGGTGCTCGCAAAAACACGCGTTCACACTTAACCCAACGTCTTGGTCCTATTAAGGAGGTGATAGTGGAGCGAGCGAGGCAACCGGACTATAATGCTTTAGCACTTTCACTTAGCCATAGGAGTTTGACAGTGGGGCTACTAGATAGCCCCTGGTGGCTCCGCACTCTCCCGATTCCGGGGTGCGTACATGCCTGGCCGGAAAACGTCCCTTCGCTAAGGCAGAGGAATTCTAACATTCCCACAGGTCATCGAGTGGTTGACCAGTCTCACGCTATATCATGACAGTCAGTTTTCGGCTTTCTCTACTGAGGTGCTCGTCCGGATGAACCAGGGCACAATCGCAGTAGTTCTCCTGGTGCCACCTTAGCCGGCAAGGCGGAACGTAAGGCACCAAAACACAGGAGCCGGGCAAACCCAACATTTGACCAAAGACAATGATTCGGAGCTGATGCATATAGGGCCAAACTCGCGACGCCGAACACTCCCTAAGGTATTCGGTCTTTGTGGTATAATTCGGGCCGAAATAGTGGCCTTTGTAAGAAGCCCCTTGTATCCAGGTATGTGCATTGTTCTGGCGTGGCCACATGCCAAGACGTCAGTATCCTTCTCAACGGTGGATATGTATCAACAAGAGACAGTAAAAAAGGTTTACGAAGGGTCTTAATCTAAAAAGAATCCTTGGAGCGGGTCCCTGCTACACGTCTGCGCCTGTGTCTCCGTTGTGCCGTATCCTGGATGGGTGTAGCACGATGATCGTCTGTAAAAGAGAAGAAGTTAAATGAAAAAGTTGTCATGCAAAAAGATAGTTTTTAAAGAAACCATGTATAATTCAAGATGATAAGAAATTGCCACTTGTTTGTGCGCGTTGAGCCCCTTGTATTGACAAATAGGGGTGTAACCACTTATTCCGTATAAATAGCGGCGCCGGACTTGATTAGTTGTATCTGAGGTCTTGACGACCTATTGGATGCTTTCACTTGTCCGGGCGTCTTTAGTGTGCGGCGGCCAAGGCAGCCTCACTCTCTTCGGCGCGCAGAGATCGCTTGATATTTCCGTGCACTGTAATGATGCCACGTGGACCGGGCATCTTGAGTGTGAGGGAGGCGTAGTGTGGTATTGCATTAAAGCGAGCGAAAGCTTCATGTCCGAGCAGTGCTTGATAGCCACTTTGAAACGGAGCGATGTGGAAAGTTAAATGCTCGCGACGAAAGTTATCGGGGGAGCCGAATATAACTTGTAGTAGGAGGGAGCCCGTACAACGAGCCCCTGGGCCTGGCGTTACTCCTTTAAAGGTAGTATTGCTATGGCGAATTTGTGTTGGGTCTAACCCCATCCCGCGGATTGTATCCTAATATATTAGGTTTAGGCTACTGCCGCCGTCCATCAAGACTCTTGTGAAGTGATATCCGCCAATTACTGGGTCTAATACCAGGGCAGCCCATCCTGCGTGTCGAATACTTGCTGAGTAATCGTGATGGTCGAAAATGATCGGTTGAGATGACCAGCGGCAGGACTTCGTGGTGACAGGCACTTGGGTATACTTTCCTGGGAGTGCCGCGTTGTTTTTTCCCTTGATTACGTGTAACACGTTTACTGTTTTGACTTCTGGTGGAAATTTCTTTTGTTCCCCCGTGTCTTGCTTGGGGGGCTCGTCCTCGTCTTCACTTAGTGTATCCTCCCCCTTGTGTACGGTGTTGAGCTTGCCGAACTGCTTGAAGACCCAACATTCTCTGTGGGTATGATTAGCAGGTTTACCAGGGGTACTATGAATCTGACATACTTGGTCCAGAATTTTTTTGAGGCTGGACAATTCATCCCTGGTGCCTTTAGGGGGTGGCTTTTGACATGGCCGAGAGCTTTTGAATCCGGCATTTACTGTCGTGCCCTTCGTGTTGTCTTCTTTATTCCGGCGTTTGTTATTGCCGTTGCGCCGTGATTTCCCGTTTCCACCTCTAACTTCAGATGTACTGGGGTCGCTGGTGCTGCATCTGGCTAGCCAGCTGTCCTCACCCGCACAAAAGCGGGTCATGAGGTTTGTTAATGCGGCCATCGTTCTCGGCTTATTTTGGCTGAGGTGTCTGGCGAGCCATTCGTCACGGATGCTATGCTTGAAAGCTGCTAAGGCTTCGGCGTCCGGACAGTCGACAATCTGATTCTTTTTAGTAAGAAACCTGTTCCAAAGCTTTCGGGCTGACTCTCCGGGCTGTTGAGTTATATGACTCAAATTGTCCACATCCGGATGTCGGACATAAGTCCCTTGAAAATTTGCCCGAAAGGCGTCTTCGAGCTCTTCCCAACTTCCAATGGAGCTTTCGGGGAGGCCTTTGAGCCAGTGACGAGCTGGCCCTTTGAGCTTGAGGGGTAGGTACTTGATGGCGTGGAGATCATCTCCTCGAGCCATATGGATATGAAGGATGTAGTCCTCAATCCAGACTCAAGGGTATGTTGTTCCGTCGTATGCCTCTATGTTTACGGGCTTGAATCGCTTTGGAAATTCGTGGTCCAGCACCTCATCGGTGAAACATAGGGGGTGTGAGGCACCCCTGTAGCTGGGTGTACCACGTTGTTCGGATATTTGTTGTGTTGCATTGTATGCTGGGGCGCGCTTGCGTGGTCCATAGATGGATCTTGTTGGACCGTCCTTTGGGTGCGAGCCCTCGCATTGGTTGCGTGTTGTATGGTGAGCGGCGTTGTATGCCGCTCTGTGTTGGTAGAGGGGTCGTCTATCCGACCAGGTAGCTGCTTCGATATTTGGTTCTGGGGGGTCTGAGGCCTCCTCATCGAATTCAGGTAGCAGATTCCGCTTTGGGTAACTCTTGGAGGGGCAATTGTCGCCGTACCTTGCTGCTGTGTTGATTATTTTACTCCAACTGATTTGGAGTGTGTCTTGCGCGGTCTTGAGCCTTTGCTTCTGCTTTTTCAGACTCCTCGCGGTGGCAACGAGCCTTTTACGAGCAGTCTGCTGCTCCGGGTGCCTGTCCGGTGTTATGTCGTCCGGACCATTATCCTTGATAAGATTTGTTTGTTCGGTTTGATTATCCGGATTGCCGATGTCCGGCAGCGGTTCGCCCGGTCCAGCGCTGGGTCTGTGTGATCGCTATTTCTGTCGAGGCGGGATTTGGGGCAGCGCTTGCATCGCCGCTTTGACTGCTTTTCGATGGAACCAGCCTTCGGTGCGTCCTTCCGCTCCTCGTCGTCATCTTTTGGTGCATCCACCATGTATACGTCATATGACGAGGTGGCGTTCCAGGGCCCAATAGGCGCTGGTTCTTCATCGTCTCCTTCATCGGCGTCCATACCGTCGATGTCTTCAGAGTCGAAGTCGAGCATGTCGGTTAAATCGTCGACGGTGGCTACAAAGTGGGTGGTGGGTGGGTTTTGAATTTCTTCATCGTCCGTATCCCAATCTCGCTGACCGTAGTCCGGCCAGGGCTCTCCTGATAAAGAGAGAGACTTTAGTGATTTCATAATACCGCCAAAGGGCGAGTGCTGAAAGATGTCCGCGACAGTAAACTCCATGATCGGCGCCCAATCGGATACGATCGGCAGAGGCGCGAATGGATCGGAGTTCGGAGAGGAGTCCGGCTCCTTGTAATCATGAGTCTCGTGGAGTGCGGGGCTGGTGTTTGGCTCAATCGCCGTTAGGATCGCAGCCCCCGAGGCGGCGTCCAACCATCCATCCTCGATCGGTGCGGTTGGCTCCGAATTAAGGGTCGAAGGCGATGCGGGTGCGGCCTTCAGGGCACTATTAGGTGGCAGAGCTAGATCATGCTCGTCGTGGCAGTGCGGCGCGCTTGGCAGTGGCTCGAATCCGTCGAAGATCAAGTCCCCGCGGATGTCAGCCATGTAGTTTAAACTTCCAAATCTGACCTGACGGCCAGGGGCATAGCTTTCGATCTGCTCTAGATGGCCAAGTAAATTGGCCCGCAGTGCAAAGCCGCCGAAGACAGAGATCTATCCGGGGAGACAAGTTCAGCCCCGAACCGCATCACTATTGATGATCGTGGGAGCCATCAAGCCTGACGGTGACGACACGGAGGAACTCTCAATGAAAGCACCAATGTCGGTGTCAAAACCGGCGGATCTTGGGTAGGGGGTCCCGAACTGTGCGTCTAGGCGGGATGGTAACAGGAGGCAAGGGACACGAAGTTTTACCCAGGTTCGGGCCCTCTCGATGGAGGTAAAACCCTACGTCCTGCTTGATTAATATTGATGATATGGGTAGTACAAGAGTAGATCTACCATGAGATCGGAGAGGCTAAACCCGAGAAGCTAGCCTATGGTATGATTGTTGTTGTGTATGTTGTCCTACGGACTAAAACCCTCCAGTTTATATAGACACCGGAGAGGGTTAGGGTTACACAAAGTCGGCTACAATGGTAGGAGATCTGCATATCCGTATCGCCAAGCTTGCCTTCCACGCCAAGGAAAGTCCCTTCCGGACACGGGACAAAGTCTTCAATCTTGTATCTTCATAGCCCAGGAGTCCGGCTGAAGGTATAGTCCGGCCATCCAGACACCCCCTAATCCAGGACTCCCTCAATTGCTCTCCACTCGGTAGGATCTTTTCAAACTTAGGCGAGTACTGGACTGCAGCTAAGTCTCCTAGTGAGGGAACTTAGGCGAGTACTGGACTGCAGCTAAGCCCTTGAGTGGGAGGATTGCTCTCCATTCGGTAGGATTTTTTCAAACTTAGGCGAGTATTAGACTGCAGCTAAGTCTCCTAGTGAGAGAACTTAGGCGAGTACTGGACTGCAGCTAAGCCCCCGAGTGGGAGGATTTCTCTCCACTTGGTAGGATTTTTTCAAACTTAGGCGAGTACTGGACTGCAGCTAAGTCTCTTAGTGAGAGAATTTAGGCGAGTACTGGACTGCAGCTAAGCCCCCGAGTGGGAGGATTGCTCTCCACTTGGTAGGATTTTTTCAAACTTAGGCGAGTACTGGACTGCAGCTAAGTCTCCTGGAGAGAGAACTTAGGCGAGTACTGGACTGTAGCTAAGCCCTCGAGTGGGAGGATTGCTCTCCACTCGGTAGGATTTTTTCAAACTTAGGCGAGTACTAGACTGCAGCTAAGTCTCCTAGTGAGAGAACTTAGGCGAGTACTGGACTGCAGCTAAGTCTCCGAGTGGGAGGATTGCTCTCCACTCGGTAGGATTTTCTTTCGAACTTAGGTGAGTACTGGACTGCAGCTAAGCCTCCTAGTGGGAGAACTTAGGCGAGTACTGGACTGCAGCTAAGCCCCCGAGTGGGAGGATTGCTCTCCACTCGGTAGGATTTTTTCAAACTTAGGCGAGTACTGGACTACAGCCAAGTCTCCTAGTGAGAGAACTTAAGCGAGTACTGGACTGCAGCTAAGCCTCCGAGTGGGAGGATTGCTCTCTACTCGGTAGGATTTTTTCAAACTTAGGCGAGTACTGGACTGCAGCTAAGCCTCCTAGTGGGAGGACTTAGGCGAGTACTGGACTGCAGCTAAGCCCCCAAGTGGGAGGATTACTCTCCACTCGGTAGGATTTTATTTCGAACTTAGGCGAGTACTGGACTGCAGCCAAGCCTCCTAGTGGGAGAACTTAGGCGAGTACTGGACTGCAGCTAAGCCCCCGAGTGGGAGGATTGCTCTCCAGTCGGTAGGATTTTCTTTCGAACTTAGGAGAAACGGATTCATGACTAAGCCCACCCACTAGGGGATTTCAGAAGTAAATAAGAACACAAGAACCGAACGATAGGACCATAAACTCTTGTCTTTGATAAACAAATTACAAAGGTGTTCCTTATTACATTTTATTCAAACGTGTGCTTAAGTATAAAAGGGGCGGAGCAGCTCCGTGTTCCAAGCCCGTGGCTCGTCTTTCTGATGCTCAATACTGTAAAGATGGTATGCTCCGTTGTGGAGAACTTTGGTGATGATGAAGGGGCCCTCCCAAGTCGGGGCAAGCTTGCGTGGTTTCTGTTGATCCACTCAAAGAACCAGGTCTCCTTCTTGAAAGGCTCGACCCCTCACATTTCTGGCGTGGAATCGACGCAACTCTTGCTGATAAATGGTCGACCGGATCAAGGCCATCTCTCTTTCCTCCTCTAAGAGATCGACTGAATCTTGCCGGGCCTGCTCTGCTTCCTCTTCGGAGAAGAGCTCGACTCGGGGTGCGTTGTGGAGCAGGTCACTTGGCAGAACAGCTTCGGCTCCATAGACTAAGAAGAAAGGAGTTCGTCCGGTCAACCGATTAATAGTTGTCCTTAAACCCCACAGAACTGACGGAAGTTCGTCAACCCAAGCGCCTGCTGCGTGTTTGAGATCACGCATCAGTCAGGGTTTCAGTCCTTTGAGAATTAAGCCATTGGCTCTTTCTGCTTGTCCGTTCGACTGCGGGTGAGCGACTGAAGCATAGTCGACTCGAGTGCCCTGAGAGGCGCAGAAAGCTCTGAACTCATCGGAATCGAAGTTCGACCCGTTGTCCGTGATGATGATGTGTGGGACTCCATATCTGAATGTCAATTCTCTGATAAAACTGACAGCGGTGCTAGCATCAAGGTTCTTGATAGGTTTAGCTTCGATCCATTTGGTATACTTGTCGACTGCAACGAGCACATGAGTGAAGCCGCTCCTGCCGGTTCTCAACGGTCCAACCATATCCAGTCCCCAAACAGCAAAGGGCCAGATGAGGGGGATGGTCTTCAGGGCTGATGCTGGCTTGTGAGACATGTCTGAGTAAAACTGGCAGCCTTCACATCTGTCGACTATATCTTTCGCCATTTCATTTGCTCGTGGCCAATAGAATCCAGCTCGGTATGCTTTAGCCACGATGGCCCTATAGGACGCATGATGACCACAGGTCCCCGAGCGGATGTCATTGAGGATCATTCGACCTTCTTCTGGTGTTATGCATTTCTGACCGACTCCAGTCACGCTTTCCCTGAACAGTTGTCCTCTTATCATAGTAAAGGCCTTGGATCGACGGACGATCTGTTGAGCCTCTTCTTCATCCTCTGGGACTTCTTTCCCGAGGATGTACGCAATGTAGGGCACTGTCTAGTCGGGAGTAATGGCTAGAACCTCCATGATCAGGTCGACCACGGCTGGGACCTCGACTTCAGTCGGATCTGTGGCGCTCTTAGGTTGCGGGGGCTCTTTAGTAAAAGGATCTTCCTAACTGTCGGCGAGTGAATATGATCCAAAAACACATTGCTGGGAATGGCTTCTCTCTTGGAACCTATTTTTTCCAAGTCATCCGCTGCTTGATTTTTCACTCGGGGTATGTGGTGGAGTTCTAACCCCTCAAACTTCTTCTCAAGCTTTCTCACCGCGTTCCAGTAACCAGTCATGGCTGGGCTTCTGACGTCCCACTCCTTCATCACTTGATTAACTACCAAATCTGAGTCGCCATAGACCATGAGGCAACGGACGCCGAGTGAGATGGCCATGCGCAACCCATACAGGAGTGCTTCATATTCCGCTTCATTGTTGGAGGAATCAAAGTGAATCTGGAGGACATATCTGAGCCTGTCTCCTCGGGGGGATACCAGAACTACCCCGGCACCAGAACCATTCAGCATTTTGGATCCATCAACATGGTCCAGTGCTTAGAATGAACTTGAGTCAGCAGTAGCTGTTCGATCCACTCGGCGAGGAAATCTGCTATTGCTTGGGACTTGATAGCTTTCTTTGCCTCAAACTTGATATCCAAGGGAAGGAGTTCAATCGCCCATTTTGCCACTCGACCAGTTGCATCTCTGTTGTGCAGAATCTCTGACAATGGAGCGTCGCTGACGACTGTAACAGAGTGATCCGAGAAATAGTGTGCAACCTTCTTCATGGTCATGTAAATCCCATAGACAAGTTTCTGATAATGAGGATATCTCTGCTTTGACGGGGTCAGGACTTCAGAAATATAATAAACAGGGCATTGAACTTTATAAGCTTTTCCTTCTTCTTCCGGCTCGACCGTAAGTACTGTACTGATGACTTATCCAGTGGCTGCTATATAAAGTAGTAGAGGCTCTTTGCTGATTGGAGCAACAAGCACCGGCTGGGTGGAAAGCAGGGCTTTTAGCTCTGTAAACGTTGCATCAGCTTCTAGGGTCCACTCGAACTTATCTGATTTCTTCATCAGTCGGTAAAGAGGTAGCGCCTTTTCACCGAGGCGAGAAATGAATCGACTTAGGGCGGCCAAGCAACCAGTAAGCTTTTGGACATCATGCACATGCACAGGGCATTTCATTCGGAGTATAGCGCCTACTTTCTTTGGGTTAGCATCGATTCCTCGTTCGGAAACGAGGAAACCGAGTAACTTTCCGCCTGGAACTCCAAACGTGCACTTTGATGGATTGAGCTTGATATCATACCTTCTGAGGTTGGCAAAAAGTTTCAGCAAGGTCAGTCAGTAGGTCGGAACCTTTACATGACTTGACCACAATGTCATCCATGTATGCTTCCACATTCCGACTGATTTGAGTGAGCAGGCACTTCTGAATCATCCGCATGAATGTGGCTCTGGCATTCTTCAAATCGAATGGCATTGTGACATAACAGAAGCACCCAAACAGGGTGATAAAAGCTGTCTTTATCTCATCGGGTCCGTACAGACAGATTTGGTGGTACCCGGAGTAGGCGTCCAAAAAGGACAAACGCTCGCATCCTGCAGTCGAGTCGACTATCTGATCGATGCGAGGGAGAGGAAAGTGTTGTTTCGGGCAGGCCCAATTGATATGCTTGAAATCAATGCACATGCGAAGTGAGTCGTATTTCTTTGGGACCATGACAACATTGGCTAACCACTCGGAGTGGTAAATCTCTCGGATAAACTCAGCTGCCAAAAGCCGAGCCACCTCTTCACCGATTGCCTTTCTTTTCTGGACGGCGGACCATCGAAGATGCTCTTTGACTGGTTTCACCTTCGGGTCAACTCGCAAACGATGCTCAGCCAGTCCCCTGGGAACACCCGGCATGTCAGAAGGCTTCCATGCAAAGATGTCCCAGTTCTCACGGAGGAACTGGATGAGCACTTCTTCCTATTTGGAGTCGAGTGAGGTTGAAATGTGAGTCGGAGCAGCATTGGAATCTGTCGGATGAATGTGAATCGACTTCATTTCACCAGACGACTGGAATGCTGAATCTGTGGCTGGCTTCTTGGCTCGCAGCAAGTCACTCGGATCTGCATTTTTCTGGTATTCTTGCAATTCTACCACGGCCATCCGGGCATCGGCGATCTTTGAGCCCTTCTGGAAGCACTCTTCTGCCTTCTTCTGATTACCAGAGATAGTGATCACTCCTCTGGGACCAGGCATCTTCAGTTTGAGGTATATGTAACATGGTCGAGCCATAAATCGTGCATAAGCTGGCCTGCCCAGAATTGCATGATAAGCACTCTCGAAATCCACAACTTCAAATGTCAACTTTTCTTTGCGGTAATTTTTGGAATCACCGAAAACCACGTCGAGCGCAATCTGACCGAGGGATGTAGCCTTCTTGCCTGGAATAACCCCATGGAAACTCATATGGCTTTCACTGAGTCTGGACATCGGAATGCCCATTCCCTTCAACGTCTCTGCATACAGTATGTTCAGGCCACTGCCACCGTCCATCAGGACCTTTGTCAGTCGAGTGCCTTCGACCACCGGGTCGACCACCAGTGCTTGCCTCCTAGGGGTGGCGATGTGCGCTGGATGGTCAGACTGGTCGAATGTAATGGCAGTCTGTGACCACTTCAAGTAACTGGGTGTCACTGGAGCGACCATGTTCACTTCCCTGTTGATGACTTTCAATCGACTTTTGCTCTCAACGTCAGCAAAAATCATCAGAGTGGAATTCACGTGGGGATAACTATCATCATCCTCTCACTCATCCTCAGCCTTGTCTGCTTCCTTCTCCTTTTCCTTGGGATGCTTCTCTCAGAACTGCTGGATTAGGAGCCGATACTGCCGAGTGGTGTGCTTAGGGTAAATGAAATTACCTTCTTCATCTTTTTTGGTGTGGATATGGCACGGCAGATCCAACACGTCATTTCCATCTTGATCTTTTACTTTCTTGGGGTTCCACGGCCCTTTGGGCTTCCCCTTGAACTTTCCTTGAACCACAACCAAGGCTTCACCCGGAGCAGCTGGCTCGGCCTTGTGCTTCTGTTTCCGACCGGAGTTTCCTCCTCCGGCTTCGTGGGCGGCTGCTTTGTGCTTGCCACTCCGAAGTCGCTCTGCTTCTTCACCATTGGCATACTTGGTGGCAATTTCCATCATCCGAGCCAGAGTCATATTTCCTGTCCGGCCAAATTTCATATTCAACTCCCGATACCTGACGCCTTCCTTAAAGGCACAAATTGCCTGATGATCCGACACATCTTCTACCGTGTGGTGTAGGGTGATCCATCTCTGGATATAATCCCTCAAAGTTTCATTCGGTTTCTGAACACAACACTGTAATTCTGTCAAACCTGCCGGCCGTTTGCAAGTGCCCTCGAATGTTCTGACAAACACTCAGGCGAGATCTTCCCAAGTATAGATGCTGCCAGGCGCTAACTGATTCAGCCATGCTCTAGCCGAACCCTCCAACATCAGAGGAAGGTGTGTCATGGCCACTTCATCATTGCCGCCACCAATCTGGACAGCCACTCGGTAGTCTTCAAGCCAAGTGTCAGGCTTGGACTCTCCGGTGAACTTACTGACTCCAGACGCCAACCTGAAGTTGGGGGAATCACCGCAGCCCTGATAGCTCTGCTGAAGCACTCTGGACCAGAGACATGCACCCTGTTGCTGGTTTGCGGATCTCTGTCATGGCCCTCTCGGTGAGCTCTGTTTCTGTCGACCAAGCCCTGCACGAGAATAGATCTCGCATCAAAGCCTGGCTCCCTGGGGTCGACTGGAATACCTCGTCCGACACTGTGAGGGCGTCTGTCTTCATGTGGCCGGGGCACATATGACCCACTCCTTGGAGGAGGCGTGGGCACTCGACGGCGATCATCGCGATCGGCATGGCGATCATACTGCTCTCGGTTTTTTTACTGATCACGCCGATCTCCACGTCCCTCACACCTCGGGGGCAATCTTGGGCTATGGGCCGACTGAATTGTGTCTGCGACCACAGATCTGCTATGGATCCAATTCCGCGACTGAGATACGACCATATTCTGCTCTCCCGCTGCCCGGAGCAAGGCTCTGATCTGCACCAGACCTCGGCCAGCTTCTGATTGGGAAGGTTGGATCGACTCTGCTATCCGGGCACCAGCTGCTAGATTCTGGATCGGTGTTCGGTATACCTGAGTCGGAGGTGGAAAAAGATGGCGTCGACTGGACTCAGGAGCTCGTTGTCGAGCGCGATCATCGAGTGCGCGCTGGAGGTTCTCCAGTCGAGTGCGCTCAGCCAGGTTGGCCAAGCGTGCCTACTCCAAGGCCTGGGCCTTAGGGGTTTCTCCAACTATAGGAGTATGTAATGCATCCATGTTCCGGCGGCAAAGTTCCTCCCTCTACTGCGAGGAGAGGGGTTCGGGGCGGTACTCCTTGTGAACGCGCGACGGATCGCCGTTCCCGTCGCCTCCGTCCTCACGGTTGAAGCCAGGAGGGCTGCGTGGTCCATTGACCATCAAGACTTCCGCCGCCGGGTCGTTGCTATCGCACTCGGATGCGGTCTCTACAGAGCCAGTCGACAGATTGAACAGGCCGTAGAGAGTTTCATCGGGCTCGATCACCGCGACTTGAGGGGTGGACGACTGGCGGGCCACCGCATGCTTCACCCACCGCTGAAGCCTCCACCGACCGAAGCGCTTGCTCCGGCGGGCCGCAGGGAGGGGGAAAGCTGCTGGAGTCGACTGATACTGGGTCGACGGTTGCCGCAGGAGGACGCCGCGGACGCACGCGCGAAAGTGCGTCGCCCCGCGGGCGGGGAGCGCATCGGCGTCGAGTGGTGCCTCCTGAAGCCAAGCGGAGTCGTCGGCGACAAACACGAGCGCGCCGAAACAGATCTCACGGCCCTCAGCCAAACCTCCGCCTGGAACCATGATGAAGGGGATCGAAAAAATTGCAACTTCTCCAACAAGTTGCTAAGACACCTACCCCATGGTGGACGCCAACTGTCATGGTTCTAAGACTGACAGTAGAATAAGGGGGTAGGAATGTAGAGGCAAGATCCTAGCTATGGAGGAATTGTACACACAAGTTTTATGAGTTCAGACCCTTCTCGGAGGAAGTAACAGCCCTATGTCTCGGAGCCCGGAGGCGGTCGACTGAATATATGCGTGTGAATTACAGAAAGTGCGAACCCCTCTCCCAGAGAAGGGGGGTGGCTTATATAGAGTACGCTAGGACCCCAGCTCCCCTCCGTTACACAAGGTTCAATGCTCATAAAAGAGGGGCGTTACTGGTAACGTCTGCAGTAAAGTGTTGTAAATGCCCATAAAGCTATGGTTTAAGTCCTGACCGTTGCAGAGTGGAGAGTTTCTCATCTTCTGGTGGTCGAGTGTCTTCAAGGTGGTCGAGTGGATGATGGTTTCTCTTCGAATGCTTCTGATTCTTTGTAGAGATGTCCTTGGGGAGGGTATGTTGGACAGATCCATGACCCTACCCTAAGTACATAGCTTCATCACCCGTCGTGCCGCCGGGCAGGCCAGCACGCCTCCAGGCCGTGTCGCCGGGCAGGCCACCGCGTCGCCGCCATGCGTCCAGGCTGGCCGCCATGCCTCGAGGTTGCGCCGCTAGGCATCAAGGCCATGTCTCCCCCATCACAACAAGGCCGGTCAGGTCACGCCGTGTCCCTGTCGTCACGATGCTCCAACCGCTGTCACCACACCTTCTGTTGCGTCACTGACTTGAGGGCCCTAGCGTCGTTTAATGGGAAATAGGAAAAACAATTTTAGGGCGGAAGAACTTTCACGGCAACTGAGTAAAGTAGGCGTTAGAAAATTTTCCTTAAATTATACGACCATCCCATAAAATGACTTTTACGGGCAATTTTACAAGAGCCATTGGAGTTGCTCTAAGTGCAGTAATATTGCAACAAGTATACATATGTACAGATGTACTCCTATACGAGATTCACGCTCACACATTCCAAGATTTCATCGGTTAATAACCAAATAAAAATTCTACCACTAAAGAAAAGGAAAGAAATGTGATCTGTGTCTCACCTTGTGTGACAACCTTCCGGCGCCGTTCTCTCGGTGGCTACCCTCCGTTGATGATCTCTTGGGCGTCGGTGGTGAGGGGATTGCAGAATCTCATGCATGCCGATTCGTGTAGCTATAGGATCATTGGCGGCAGCTCAGGGGATGCTTCTGTCTTAATTGTAATTCTCCTTCTTGGTTGATGGTCCTTTGTACAAAGCTTGACATTATGTTGGCTATTCAGTTTGGCCAGGTACCGACCTATGTGGCTTATACCTTAATCCTTATTTTATGAGTCAGACATGTATTATCATAAAAAATTTAACAAAAAGAAGTCAAACATAACACTAAAATAATAAAGAACATGTGATACCTTTGTCGAGGTGTGATCCATGGACAACCTTGCTCACCGCAACTAGAAAGGTAGGAAAATAATGCCGTTTTCATCATGAAGAGACTATTAAACATCTCTTCTTCCATTATATTTTGCCCTATCAAGTTAGTTATCCAAGTCGCCGTTGGGGAACGTAGTAATTTCAAAAAAATTCCTACGCACACGCAAGATCATGGTGATTCATAGCAACAAGAGGGGAGAGTGTGATCTACGTACCCTTGTAGATCGACAACGGAAGAGTTAGCACAACGTGGTTGATGTAGTCGTACGTCTTCATGGCCCGACCGATCAAGCACCGAAACTACGGCACCTCTGAGTTTTAGCACACATTCATCTCGATGACGATCCCCGGACTCCGATCCAGCAAAGTGTCGGGGAAGAGTTCCGTCAGCACGACGGCGTGGTGACGATCTTGATGCACTACCCTCGCAGGGCTTCGCCTAAGCACCGCTACAATATTATCGAGGACTATGGTGGAAGGGGGCACCGCACACGGCTAAGAATATGATCACGTGGATCAACTTGTGTGTCTAGGGGTGCCCCCTGCCCCCGTATATAAAGGAACAAGGGGAGGAGGCCGGCCGGCCCTATAGGCACGCCAAGGAGGAGTCCTCCTCCTAGTAGGAGGAGGACTCCTACTAGGAGGGGGAAAGAAGTGGGGAGGGAGAGGGAAAGGGGGGCGCCCCCCCCCTCTCCTAGTCCAATTCGGACCAGGGGGGAGAGGCGCGGCCCTACCTTTGGCTGCCCCTCTCTCTTTCCACTAAGGCCCATATGGCCCATTACTTCTCCCAGGGGGCGTTCCGCGGTAACCCTCCGGCTCTCCGGTTTTCCGAATCACCCGGAAACCTTTCCGATGTCCGAATATAGCCGTCCAATATATCAATCTTTATGTCTCGACCATTTTCGAGACTCCTCGTCATGTCCCCGTGATCACATCCAGGACTCGAACTAACTTCGGTACATCAAAACTCATAAACTCATAATATAACTGTCATGAAACCTTAAGCGTGCGGACCCTACGGGTTCGAGAACAATGTAGACATGACCGAGACACGTCTCCGGTCAATAACCAATAGCGGAACCTGGATGCTCATATTGGCTCCCACATATTCTACGAAGATCTTTATCGGTCAGACCGCATAACAACATACGTTGTTCCCTTTGTCATCGGTATGTTACTTGCCCGAGATTCGATCGTCGGTATCTCAATACCTAGTTCAATCTCGTTACCGGCAAGTCTCTTTACTCGTTCTAATAATCATCTCACACTAACTCATTAGTTGCAATGCTTGCAAGGCTTATGTGATGTGCATTACCGAGAGGGCCCAGAGATACCTCTCCGACAATCGGAGTGACAAATCCTAATCTCGAAATACGCCAAGCCAACATGTACCTTTTGTGGACACCTGTAGAGCACCTTTATAATCACCCAGTTACGTTGTGACGTTTGGTAGCACACAAAGTGTTCCTCCGGTAAACGGGAGTTGCATAATCTCATAGTCATAGGAACATGTATAAGTCATGAAGAAAGCAATAGCAACATACTAAACGATCGGGTGCTAAGATAATGGAATGGGTCATGTCAATCAGATCATTCACCTAATGATGTGATCCCGTTAATCAAATAACAACTCCTTGTTCATGGTTAGGAAACATAACCATCTTTGATTAACGAGCTAGTCAAGTAGAGGCATACTAGTGACACTCTGTTTGTCTATGTATTCACACATGTATTATGTTTCCGGTTAATACAATTCTAGCATGAATAATAAACATTTATCATGATATAAGGAAATAAATAATAACTTTATTATTGCCTCTAGGGCATATTTCCTTCAGTCTCCCACTTGCACTAGAGTCAATAATCTAGTTCACATCGCCATGTGATTTAACAGCAATAGTTCACATCACCATGTGATTAACACCCATAGTTCACATCGATATGTGATCAACACCCGAAGGGTTTACTAGAGTCAGTAATCTAGTTCACATCGCTATGTGATTAACACCCAAAGAGTACTAAGGTGTGATCATGTTTTGCTTGTGAGATAATTTTAGTCAACGGGTTTGTCACATTCAGATCCGTAAGTATTTTGCGAATTTCTATGTCAACAATGCTCTGCACGGAGCTACTCTAGCTTATTGCTCCAACTTTCAATATGTATCTAGATCGAGACTTAGAGTCATCCAGATCTGTGTCAAAACTTGCATCGACGTAACTTTTTAGGACGAACCTTTTTGTCACCTCCATAATTGAGAAATATTTCCTTATTCCACTAAGGATAATTTTGACCACTGTCCAGTGATCTACTCTTAGATCACTATTGTACTCCCTTGCTTAACACAGTGTAGGGTATACAATAGATCTGGTACACAGCATGGCATACTTTATAGAACCTATGGCCAAGGCATAGGGAATGACTTTCATTCTCATTCTATTTTCTGCCGTGGTCGGGCTTTGAGTCTTACTCAACTTCACACCTTGTAACACAGGCAATAATTCTTTCTTTGACTGTTCTATTTTGAACTATTTCAAAATCTTGTCAAGGTATGTACTCATTGAAAAAACTTATCAAGCATCTTGATCTATCTCTATAGATCTTGATGCTCAATATGTAAGCAGCTTCACCGAGGTTTTCTTTGAAAAAATCCTTTCAAACACTCCTTTATGCTTTGCAGAATAATTCTACATTATTTTCGATCAACAATATGTCATACATATATACTTATCAGAAATGCCGTAGTGCTCCCACTCACTTTCTTGCAAATACAGGCTTTACCGCAAGTCTGTATAAAACTATATGCTTTGATCAACTCATCAAAGCATATATTCCAACTCCGAGATGCTTGCACCAGTTCACAGATGGATCGCTGGAGCTTGCACATTTTGTTAGTACCTTTCGGATTGACAAAACCTTCTAGTTGCATCGTATACAACTCTTCTTCAATAAATCCATTAAGGAATTCAGTTTTGTTTATCCATTTGCCAGATTTCATAAAATGCGGCAATTGCTAACATGATTCGGACAGACTTAAGCATAGATACGAGTGAGAATCTCTCATCGTAGTCAACACCTTTTTACGATGAACCTTTTGTCACCTCCATAATCGAGAAATATTTCCTTATTCCACTAAGGATAATTTTGACCAATGTCCAGTGATCTACTCTTAGATCACTATTGTACTCCCTTGCTTAACACAGTGTAGGGTATACAATAGATCTGGTACACAACATGGAATACTTTATAGAACCTATGGCCGAGGCATAGGGAATGACTTTCATTCTCTTTCTATCTTCTGCCGTGGTCGGGCTTTGAGTCTTACTCAATTTCATACCTTGCAACACAGGCAAGAACTCTTTCTTTGACTGTTCCATTTTGAACTACTTCAAAATCTGGTCAAGGTATGTACTCATTGAAAAAACTTATCAAGCGTCTTAATCTATCTCTATAGATCTTGATGCTCAATATGTAAGCAGCTTTACCGAGGTCTTTCTTTGAAAAACTCCTTTCAAATATTCCTTTATGCTTTCCAGAAAATTATACATTATTTCCGATCAACAATATGTTGTTCACATATACTTATCAGAAATGTTGTAGTGCTCCCACTCACTTTCTTGTAAATACAGGCTTCACCGTAAGTCTGTATAAAACTATATGCTTTGATCAACTTATCAAAGCTTATATTCCAACTCCGAGATGCTTGCACCAGTCCATAGATGGATCGTTGGAGCTTGCATATTTTGTTAACACCTTTAGGATTGACAAAACCTTCTGGTTGCATCATATACAACTCTTCTTTAAGAAATCCATTAAGGAATGCAGTTTTGTTTATCCATTTGCCAGATTTCATAAAATGCGGCAATTGCTAACATGATTCGGACAGACTTAAGCATATATACGAGTGAGAAAATCTCATCGTAGTCAACACCTTGAACTTGTCGAAAACCTTTTGCGACAATTCTAGCTTTGTAGATAGTAACACTACTATCAGCGCCCGTCTTCCTCTTGAAGATCCATTTATTTTCTATGGCTTGCCGATCATCGGGCAAATCCATCAAAGTCCATACTTTGTTCTCATGCATGGATCATATCTCAGATTTTATGGCCTCAAACCATTTCGCGTAATCTGGGCTCATCATCGCTTCCTCATAATTCGCAAGTTCGTCATGGTCTAGTAACATGACTTCCAGAACAGGATTACTGTACCACTCTGGTGCGGATATCACTCTAGTTTACCTACGAGATTCAGTAGTAACTTGATCTGAAGTTACATTATCATCATCATTAGCTTCCTCACTAATTGGTGTAGTAGTCACAGGAACAGATTTCTGTGATGAACTACTTTCCAATAAGGGAGCAGGTACAGTTACCTCATCAAGTTCTACTTTCCTCCCACTCACTTCTTTCGAGAGAAACTCCTTCTCTAGAAAAACTCTGAATTTAGCAACAAAAGTCTTGCCTTCGGATTTGTGATAGAAGGTGTACCCAACAGTCTCCTTTGGGTATCCTATGAAGACATATTTCTCTGATTTGGGTTTGAGCTTATCAGGATGAAACTTTTTCATATAAGCATCACAATCCCAAACTTTAAGAAACGACAACTTTGGTCTCTTGCCAAACCATAGTTCAGATTGTGTCGTCTCAACGGACTTAGATGGTGCCCTTTTAAATGTGAATGCAGCTGTCTCTAATGCATAATCCCAAAACGATAGTGGTAGATTGGTAAGAGACATCATAGTTCACACCATATCTAATAAAGTGCGGTTATGACGTTCGGACACACCATTATGCTGTGGTGTTCCAGGTGGCGTGAGTAGTGAAACTATTTCACATTGTTTTTAACTGAAGGCCAAACTCGTAACTCAAATATTTTACTTCTGCGATCATATCGTAGAAACTTTTTATTTTTGTTACGATGATTCTCCACTTCACTCTGAAATTCTTTGAACTTTTCAAATGTTTCAGACTTGTGTTTCATCAAGTAGATATACCCATATCTGCTCAAATCATCTGTGAAGGTCAGAAAATAACGATACCTGCCGTGAGCCTCAACACTCATCGGATCACATACATCAGTATGTATTATTTCCAATAAGTCAGTTGCTCGCTCCATTGTTCCGGAGAACGGAGTCTTAGTCATCTTGCCCATAAGGCATGGTTCGCAAGCATCAAGTGATTCATAATCAAGTGATTCCAAAATCCCACCAGCATGGAGTTTCTTCATGCGCTTTACACCAATATGACCTAAACGGCAGTGCCACAAATAAGTTGCACTATCATTATTAACTTTGCATCTTTTGGTTTCAATATTATGATTATGTGTATCACTACGATTGAGATCCAACGAACTATTTTCATTGGGTGTGTAACCATATAAGGTTTTATTCCTGTAAACAGAACAACAATTTATTCTCTTACTTAAATGAATAACCGTATTACAATAAACATGATCAAATCATATTCATGCTCAACGCAAACACCAAATAACACTTATTTAGGTTCAACACTAATCCCGAAAGTATAGGGAGTGTGCGATGATGATCATATCAATCTTGGAACCACTTCCAACACACATCATCACTTCACCCTTAACTAGTCTCTGTTTATTCTGCAACTCCCGTTTCGAGTTACTAATCTTAGAAACTGAACCAGTATCAAATACCGAGGGGTTGCTATAAACACTAGTAAAGTACACATCAATAATATGTATATCAAATATACTTATGTTCACTTTGCCATCCTTCTTATCCGCCAATCACATGGGGTAGTTCCGCTTCCAGTGACCAGTCCCTTTGCAGTAGAAGCACTTAGTCTCAGGCTTAGGACCAGACTTGGGCTTCTTCACTTGAGCAGCAACTTGCTTGTTGTTCTTCTTGAAGTTCCCCTTCTTCCCTTTGCCCTTTTATTGAAACTAGTGGTCTTGACTACCATCAACACTTGATGCTCTTTCTTGATTTCTACCTTCATCGATTTCATCATTATGAAAAGCTCGGGAGTCATTTTCGTCATCCCTTGCATACTATTGTTCATCACGAAGTTCTACTAACTTGGTGATGGTGACTACAGAATTCTGTCAATCACTATCTTATCTGGAAGATTAACTCCCACTTGATTCAAGCGATTGTAGTACCCAGACAATCTGAGCACATGCTCACTAGTTGAGCGATTCTCCTCCATCTTTTGGCTATAGAACTTGTTGGAGACTTCATATCTCTCAACTCGGGTATTTGCTTGAAATATTAACTTCAACTCCTGGAACATCTCATATGCTCCATGACGTTCAAAACGTCTTTGAAGTCCCGATTCTAAGCCATTAAGCATGGTGCACTAAACTATCAAGTAGTCATCATATTGAGCTAGCCAAACGTTCATAACGTCTGCATCTGCTCCTGCAATAGGTCCGTCACCTAGCGGTGCATCAAGGACATAATTCTTCTGTGCAGCAATGAGGATAAACCTCAGATCACGGATCCAATCCACATCATTGCTACTAACATCTTTCAACACAATTTTCTCTAGGAACATATCAAAATAAACACAGGGAAGCAACAACGCAAGCTATTGATCTACAACATAATTTGCAAAATACTATCAGGACTAAGTTCATGATAAATTTAAGTTCAATTAATCATATTACTTAAGAACTCCCACTTAGATAGACATCTCTCTAATCCTCTAAGTGATTACGTGATCCAAATCAACTAAACCATATCCAATCATCACGTGAGATGGAGTAGTTTCATTGGTGAACATCGCTATGTTGATCATATCTGCTATATGATTCACGCTCGACCTTTCGGTCTCCGTGTTCCGAGGCCATATCTGTATATGCTTGGCTCGTCAAGTATAACCTAAGTATTCTGCGTGTGCAACTGTTTTGCACCCGTTGTATTTGAACGTAGAGCCTATCACACCCGATCATCACGTGGTGTCTCAGCACGAAGAACTTTCGCAACGGTGCATACTCAGGGAGAACACTTCTTGATAATTAGTGAGAGATCATCTTATAATGCTACCGTCAATCAAAGCAAGATAAGATGCATAAAAGATAAACATCACATGCAATCAATATAAGTGATATGATATGGCCACCATCATCTTGTGCTTGTGATCTCCATCTTCGAAGCACCGTCATGATCACCATCGTCACCGGCGCGACACCTTGATCTCCATCGTAGCATCATTGTCGTCTCTCCAATCTTATGCTTCCACGACTATCGCTACCGCTTAGTGATAAAGTAAAGCATTAGAGGGCGATTGCATTGCACACAATAAAGCGACAACCATATGGCTCCTGCCAGTTGCCGATAACTCGGTTACAAAACATGATCATCTCATACAGTAAAATTCAGCATCATGTCTTGACCATATCACATCACAACATGCCCTGCAAAAACAAGTTAGACGTCCTCTACTTTGTTGTTGCAAGTTTAACGTGGCTGCTACGGGCTTAAGCAAGAACCAATCTTACCTACGCATCAAAACCACAATGATAGTTTGTCAAGTTGGTGCTGTTTTAACCTTCGCAAGGACCGGGCGTGGCCACACTCGGTTCAACTAAAGTTGGAGAAACTGTCACCCGCAAGCCACCTATGTGCAAAGCACATCGGGAGAACCAGTCTCGTGTAAGCGTACGCGTAATGTCGGTCCGAGCTGCTTCGTCCAACAATACCGCCGAACCAAAGTATGACATGCTGGTAAGCAGTATGACTTATATCGCCCACAACTCACTTGTGTTCTACTCGTGCATATAACATCAACATATAAAACTTAGGCTCTGATACCACTGTTGGGGAACGTAGTAATTTCAAAAAATTTCCTACGCACACGCAAGATCATGGTGATGCATAGCAACGAGAGGGGAGAGTTTGATCTACGTACCATTGTAGATCGACAACGGAAGCGTTAGCACAACGTGGTTGATGTAGTCGTACGTCTTCACGGCCCGACCGATCAAGCACCGAAACTACGGCACCTCCGAGTTTTAGCACACGTTCAACTGATGACGATCCCCGGACTCCGATCCAGCAAAGTGTCGGGGAAGAGTTCCGTCAGCACGACGGCGTGGTGACGATCTTGATGTACTACCGTCGCAGGGCTTCGCCTAAGCACCGCTACAATATTATCGAGGACTATGGTGGAAGGGGGCACCGCACACGGCTAAGAATATGATCACGTGGATCAACTTGTGTGTCTAGGGGTGCCCCCTGCCCCCGTATATAAAGGAGCAAGGGGAGGAGGCCGGCCGGCCCCTATGGCACGCCAAGGAGGAGTCCTCCTCCTAGTAGGAGGAGGACTCCTACTAGGAGGGGGAAAGAAGTGGGGAGGGAGAGGGAAAGGGGGGCGCCCCCCCCCCCTCTCCTAGTCCAATTCGGACCAGGGGGGAGGAGGCGCGCGGCCCACCTTTGGCTGCCCCTCTCTCTTTCCACTAAGGCCCATATGGCCCATTACTTCTCCCAGGGGGGTTCCGGTAACCCTCCGGCTCTCCGGTTTTCTCCGAAATCACCCGGAACACTTCCGGTGTCCGAATATAGCCGTCCAATATATCAATCTTTATGTCTCGACCATTTCGAGACTCCTCGTCATGTCCGTGATCACATCCGGGACTCCAAACTAACTTCGGTACATCAAAACTCATAAACTCATAATATAACTGTCATCGAAACCTTAAGCGTGCGGACCCTATGGGTTCGAGAATAATGTAGACATGACCGAGACACGTCTCCGGTCAATAACCAATAGCGGAACCTGGATGCTCATATTGGCTCCTACATATTCTACGAAGATCTTTATCGGTCAGACCGCATAACAACATACGTTGTTCCCTTTGTCATCGGTATGTTACTTGCCCGAGATTCGATCGTCGGTATCTCAATACCTAGTTCAATCTCGTTACCGGCAAGTCTCTTTACTCGTTCCGTAATACATCATCTCACAACTAACTCATTAGTTGCAATGCTTGCAAGGCTTATGTGATATGCATTACCGAGAGGGCCCAGAGATACCTCTCCGACAATCGGAGTGACAAATCCTAATCTCGAAATACGCCAAGCCAACATGTACCTTTGAGACACCTGTAGAGCACCTTTATAATCACCCATTTACGTTGTGACGTTTGGTAGCACACAAAGTGTTCCTCCGGCAAACGGGAGTTGCATAATCTCATAGTCATAGGAACATGTATAAGTCATGAAGAAAGCAATAGCAACATACTAAACGATCGGGTGCTAAGCTAATGGAATGGGTCATGTCAATCAGATCATTCACCTAATGATGTGATCCCGTTAATCAAATAACAACTCCTTGTTCATGGTTAGGAAACATAACCATCTTTGATTAACGAGCTAGTCAAGTAGAGGCATACTAGTGACACTCTGTTTGTCTATGTATTCACACATGTATTATGTTTCCGGTTAATACAATTCTAGCATGAATAATAAACATTTATCATGATATAAGGAAATAAATAATAACTTTATTATTGCCTCTAGGGCATATTTCCTTTAGTCGCATCCAACTTAGGGTCACCGTGTAATGTTGCCAACATGTTTGGCCATTGATCGGATGGAGTTCCGTATAAGTTTTGCTCGTTGATTAGGGTTGGAGTGTTATCCTTTATTTGGATACTATGCCTATGTAGAAATAATTGGTTTTAATTCCAAAAAATTCACTTGCCTATGGATTATTTACCAGCATACTCTCTCTGTCCAAAAAAGCTTGTCCCAAGCTTGTGTCTCAAATTGATGTATCTAGCACTAACTTGGTGCTAGATACATCCATTTGAGGGACAAACTTTTTTGGATGGAGGGAGTACACATTAGTTTTGCATTTAATCTTTTCTACAATGACAGGAGTGTTGACCATTGTTTATCATGATGTGCTCGGGGTTAGAGCCAGACCAAATAGGTTTATACACCATATGGACGTAGTCTTCGGATAGGCCCACAACCTCTTCGTTGTAGGTTTAGTTTTGGTCTGTTATGATTTTGTTTGTGACTTATTGGTATGTGTGCGCCCTAATTGTAGAGATGTTGGGGCGTGCATAATGTGCTTTTGTATTAGTATATTTTGCATTAATAAAGATCCCTTTTTTCAAAAATAAAAATACAACCACTCTTATGAACGAGAATTGCAAAAAGAATTTTCAGTTAATTATTATTATCTTAGATAAAAGGCATACGCCTGACTTTATAAATAAAGCCACCAAGCAGAGTAGCACAACCAACATCCAAGCAAACAAAGTAGTAGGATAGTAGATAGAATAAGTCGCATACATGGCAACCTAGCCAGTCATGGCACGCAGGCCAGCCTTCAAAAGAAATGATAGATAATGATATAAGGAAGCTAGAATTAAGACGCCTCCCGAAGCCAGCGCACCAAGGAGGAAGCCGTGATTTGAATCCTGGATGCCATGCCGTCGAAAGCCTCGTGGTCCGCTTCCTTAATCAATAATCTCCACTGCTGTAGGAAAACACCAGTTTTAAATAAGCAACTAACAGGATTAGCCGGGAAGATGTGTTCAATGGTAAACTTGTTTCTAGTGGTCCACAACGACCAACAAATCGCTGCAAACCCAACCTAGAAGATCCTTTTAGAAGCCCCAGATAGCCCGCTGGCCAGTCTCCGCAAGTCCACAAAGGACGAGGGATTCCAATTCACTTGCAGCCAATAACGAATACAACACCACACAAACTTAGCCAAAGAGCACTGAAAGAAGATATGATCAGTGGTTTCGATGGCCCCGCATAAGGCGCATCTGTCAGAGCCCAGACCATTCCTTTTCCGAATTTGATCCACCGCAGGAAGCTTCCCACGAAAAGCTTGCCACATGTAAATTTTGATCTCGGGAGGAATTTGCGCACTCCAAAGGCACTTGAACTTGGACGTGGGGGAGCCAGAGATGAGTTTAGCATAAACAAATTTAACCAAAAAGCGACCAGAAGAAGAATGGGGCCAGACAACCGAATCCTCTTCCTCCAAGAGCAAGGGGAAGCAAGCAATAAGGCGGTGCCAATCTTCCAACTCTTCAGGAGATAGCGTTCTATGAAGGTCTAGATCCCAGTTATTTAGAGAGAGCTCGAAGATAGAGATCTCCGGATTAGAACAATAAGAAAACAAGGTAGGGAATGACACCGCGAGGGTGGATTCCCCGCACCACTAGTCTAACAAAAAGCGAATAGATCTGCCATTCCTGACTATAAATTTGACCAAGGATTAAAAAATCGGGCGAACTTTAACGAGTTGATGCCAAAAATGGGAACCACCAGAGGTGGAAGCAAACATGGGGCTCGACGTCGGGAAGTACTTAGCCTTGAGAATGGTGAGCCACAAAGGAGACTCCACAGAAGACATGATTTTCCACCGCCACTTTAAAATGAGGCATTTATTCATGACAGCCGTGTTGCCTAACCCACCCAGGTTTTTGGGTCGACAAATGTATTTCCATTTCACCATCATGTATTTGCGCTTATTATCTGCCGAATTCTAGTAGAAGGCACCCCTGTGCTTATCAAAACCAGTGTGTGTCGATATGTCTCCAACGTATCTATAATTTTTGATTGTTCCATGCTATTGTATTATCTGTTTTGGATGTATATGGGATTTATTATGCACTTTTATATTATTTTTGGGACTAACCTATTAACCCAGAGCCCAGTGCCAGTTTCTGTTTTTTCCCTTGTTTTAGTGTTCCGCAGAAAAGGAATATCAAACGGAGTCCAAACGGAATGAAACCTTCGGGAGCATGATTTTTGGAACGAACGTGATCCAGGAGACTTGGAGTTGAAGTCAAGGAAGCTTCAAGGTGGCCACGAGGCAGGGAGGCGCGCCTGCCCCCCTGGGCGCGCCCCCACCCTCGTGGGCCCCTCGTGGCTCCCCTGACCGACTTCTTTCGCCTATATATATCCATGTACCGTAAAAAGATCAAGGGGCAGAATAGATCGGGAGTTCCGTCGCCAGAAGCCTCCGTAGCCATCGAAAACCAATCTAGACCCATTCCGGCACCCTGCAGGAGGAGGGAATCCCTCTCCGGTGGCCATCTTCATCATCTGGGTGCTCTCCATGACGAGGAGGGAGTAGTTCTCCCTCAGGACCGAGGGTATGTACCAGTAGCTATGTGTTTGATCTCTCTCTCTCTCGTGTTCTTGAGGTGGTACGATCTTGATGTATCGCGAGCTTTGCTACTATAGTTGGATCTTATGATGTTTCTCCCCCTCTACTCTCTTGTAATGGATTGAGTTTTCCTTTGAAGTTAACTTATCAGATTGAGTCTTTAAGGATTTGAGAACACTTGATGTATATCTTGCATGTGCTTATCTGTGGTGACAATGGGATATCACGTGATCCACTTGATGTATGTTTTGGTGATCAACTTGCGAGTTCCGTGACCTCGTGAACTTATGCATAGGGGCTGATACACGTTTTCGTATTGACTCTCCGGTAGAAACTTTGGGGCACTCTTTGAAGTTCTTTGTGTTGATTGAATAGATGAATCTGAGATTGCGTGATGCATATCGTATAATCATACCCACAGATACTTGAGTTGACATTGGAGTATCTAGGTGACATTAGGGTTTTGGTTGATTTGTGTCTGAAGGTGTTATTCTAGTACGAACTCTATGATAGATTGAACGGAAAGAATAGCTTCATGTTATTTTACTACGAACTCTTGAATAGATCGATCAGAAAGGATAACTTTGAGGTGGTTTCGTACCCTACAATAATCTCTTCATTTGTTCTCCGCTATTGGTGACTTTAGAGTGACTCTTTGTTGCATGTTGAGGGATAGTTATATGATCCCATTATGTTATTATTGTTGAGAGAACTTGCACTAGTGAAAGTATGAACCCTAGGCCTTGTTTCCTAGCATTGCAATACCGTTTGTGCTCACTTTTATCATTAGTTACCTTGCTGTTTTTATATTTTCAGATTACAAAAACCTATATCTACTATCCATATTGCACTTGTATCACTATCTCTTCGCCGAACTAGTGCACCTATACAATTTATCATTGTATTGGGTGTGTTGGGGACACAAGAGACTCTTTGTTATTTGGTTGCAGGGTTGTTTGAGAGAGACCATCTTCTTCCTACGCCTCCCACGGATTGATAAACCTTAGGTCATCCACTTGAGGGAAATTTGCTACTGTCCTACAAACCTCTGCACTTGGAGGCCCAACAACGTCTACAAGAAGAAGGTTGTGTAGTAGACATCAAGCTCTTTTCTGGCGCCGTTGCCGGGGAGATTTGCGCTTGAAGGTATATCTTTAGAACTTGCAATCGAATCTTTTTGTTTCTTGTTTTATCACTAGTTTAGTTTATAAAATAAAACTACAAAAAAATGGAATTGAGTTTGTCTCATACGCTTCATCTTTTCAATATCTTTCGTGAGAATGATGGGAAGGAAAATTGTGCTCAAGTGCTAGGAGAAGAAGTCTATAAAATGTTTGGCACTAAATCTCTGAATGATGAGCATGATTGCAATGTTATTAGTATGAACTCTTTGAATATCCATAATACTAATGATGATTGCACTAGTCATGATGAAAATATCTCTTATAAGCATGTTGATTTTTGTGGAGTGCATAGAGTTTGCAATTACATACCAAACAAGGAAGATAGATTTTGCAAGAGGCATAAGTATTTGGAAACTAAATGGTTGCAAGAAAGGCTAGATGTTTGTGCTGAAAATTTAAACTTTCTTGGCCCTACTTGTGAACTTTGCAATGGACGTGATCATTTCAGTACCCAATGCAAATTGTTCCATGATCGTATCGTGTCCAAAAATTGTGATGACTTGATTTCCCTTGCACATCATAATGAACTTAGTTTGCTCTTGGGTTATGAAGAAATGAAACGTATATCTAAGGTTATTCCAGAATTTGCCCTTCATAGAGTTCTTAATTTTGATCTAGAGGAAATTTATATGTATTGTGTGGTGAATTGCATTGAAAATCCTTATATTGCCAATTACATAAAGAAAAGAAAACAAATAGAGGATGAAGAGAATACTAATGAAAGGGAAGAGACTTCCCAATATCCTCCTATTATTTCTTATGATGAATCAGGTAACGAGGAGGAGCCTCCTATTCATCCAATCTCATTAATAAGGAGCTACGAAAAGAGGATTAAACCCACACATGATGTGAAGAAGAAAAAGAAAATACGGAGAAGCAAAGGTAAAAAGGTATCCCTCCCAAATGATGTTGCTCCTATTACTCCTTGTGATGATGATAATTGCTATACTATTGGTGATGTCCATACTATTAATGATGAGAGTGATTATGCTTATGATATGAAAAGGCCCAAGCTTGGGGATGCTATGTTTGATGAAATGATATTTTTGAGAATATATTTGCTGCAATTAATGTTTGTCCCAAGCTTGGGGATGCTACATTTAATGAAGATGATATTTTTAGCTCCCAAGTTTTGATATGCAAATTTATAATGATGATAGCATGCCTCCTACTTATGATGATTATATTGATGAAAGTGGGTTTGGAAGAGTGTCAACTTTAGGAAGTAATGATCCAACTATTTTGGAGGATGTTGAATCTTATTATGATAATTATGAAAGTGGATTTGGAGAGGTCATGACTTTATTTAGTAATGATTCCACTATCTTGGAAGAGGTTTCAATCGATTATGATGAGAACAAAGTTGCTACCTATAATGATTATTGTGATGATACTTATGCTATAAAAAGTAGTGAAGATTATTGAGGGAGTCCTGGATTAGGGGGTCTCCGGACAGCCGGACTATCTCCATTGGCCGGATTGTTAGACTATGAAGATACAAGATTGAAGACTTTGTCTCGTGTCCGGATGGGACTCTACTTGGCATGGAAGGCAAGCTAGGCAATACGGAGATGAATATCTCCTCCTTTGTAACCGACCTTGTGTAACCCTAACCCTCTCCGGTGTGTATATAAACCGAAGGGTTTTAGTCCGTAGGACAACAACCATAACATACAATCATACCATAGGCTAGCTTCTAGGGTTTAGCCTCTCTGATCTCGTGGTAGATCTACTCTTGTACTACCCATATCATCAATATTAATCAAGCAGGACGTAGGGTTTTACCTCCATCAAGAGGGCCCGAACCTGGGTAAAACATCGTGTCCCCTGCCTCCTGTTACCATCCGGTCTAGACGCACAGTTCGGCACCCCCTACCCGAGATCCGCTGGTTTTGACACCGACATTGGTGCTTTAATTGAGAGTTCCTCTGTGTCGTCGCCGTTAGGCTTGATGGCTCCTACTATCATCGATAGCGATGCGGTCCAGGGTGAGGCTTTTTTGCCCGGACAGATCTTCGTATTCGGCGGCTTTGCACTGCGGGCTAATTCGCTTGGCCATTTGGAGCAGATTGAAAGCTACGCCCCTGGCCATCAGGTCAGATTTGGAAGTTTGAACTACACAGCCGACATCCGCGGAGACTTGATCTTCGACGGATTCGAGCCACAGCCGGGTGCGTCGTACTGTCGCGATGGGTATGACCTAGCTCTGCCGCCGAACAGTACCCAGAGGCTGCGCCCGCATCAGCTCCGACCCTTAGCTCGGAGCCAACTGCGCCAATCGAGGATGGATGGCTAGACACCGCCTCAGGGGCTGCAGTCTCAACGGCGATCGAGCCAAACACCAGCATAATCCTCTACGCAGTCCATGACTCCAACGTGCCGGACTCTTTTTCTGACTCCGAACCATCCGCGCCCCTGCCAATCAAATCCGATTGGGCGCCGGTCATGGAATTCACCGCCGCGGATATCTTTCAGCACTCGCCCTTCGGCGACATTCTGAATTCACTAAGGTCTCTCTCTTTGTCAGGAGAGCCCTGGCCGGATTATGGCCAACAGGATTGGGATGCGGACGACGAAGAAATTCGATGCCCACCCACCACCCACTTTGTAGCCACTGTCGATGATTTAACCGACATGCTCGACTTCGACTTCGAAGACATCGACGGTATGGACGGCGATGTAGGAGATGAACATGAACCAGCACCTATAGGGCACTGGAAAGCCACCTCGTCATATGACATATACATGGTGGATACACCCAACGAAGGCAATGGCGACGAGATAGCGGAGGATGACCCCTCCAAGAAGCAACCCAAGCGCCGACATCAGCGGCGCCGCTCTAAGTCCCGCCAAAGCAAAAGTGGTGATACCGGCACAAGAGATAATAACACTCTGGATAGTGCCGAAGACAACAACAATCCTCTCCAGCAAGATTTAGAGCAGGAGGACGAAGGAGCCAGCTCTCCTAAGAGAGCGGTAGACGGAGAGGAGGAGGATGATCACATGCCCCCCTCTGAAGACGAGGCAAGCCTCGGCGACGATGAATTCGCCGTACCAGAGGATCCCGTCGAACAAGAGCGCTTCAAGCGCCGGCTTATGGCCACGGCAAATAGCCTGAAAAAAAAGTAGCAGCAGCTTCAAGCTGATCAAGATCTGCTAGCTGACAAATGGACTGAAGTCCTCGCGGCCGAGGAATATAAACTCGAGCGTCCCTCCAAGAGTTACCCAAGGCGCAGGTTACTACCCCGACTGGAGGAAGAAGCGTATGATACGGCTGATCGGCCACCTCGTGGCCGCGATAGAGAGGCATTCCAGCCAAAAGCTTAGCCTCCACCCCAATGCCATTCAAATAAAAAGGCATGGGGAGATACGCCAGACCTGCGAGACATATTGGAGGACAAGGCAAAGCATTCAAGATCGATCTACGGATCACAAGGGTGCACCACTTTGCGAGATGACAAACATCACGCCGGATATAGTAAAAGCAAATCTGGTCGGGCCGAACACAGCGGGCAAGACCCATTCGAGCTGCGTCGCGATATATCCCAATACAGAGGTGCCGCACACCCCTTATGCTTCACAGACGAAGTAATGGAACATCAATTCCCAGAAGGTTTCAAACCTGTAAATATTGAATCATACGACGGCACAACAGATCCCGCAGTATGGATTGAGGATTTCCTCCTCCACATCCACATGGCCCGCGGCGATGACTTACACGCCATCAAATACCTCCCACTAAAGCTCAAAGGACCAGCATGGCATTGGCTTAACAGCTTGCCAGCGGACTCCATTAGCTGTTGGGAAGATCTGGAAGCCGCATTCCTCGACAACTTTTAGGCCACTTATGTGCGACCTCCAGACGCCGATGACTTGATCCACATAATTCAGCAGCCAGAAGAGTCGGCCAGGCAATTCTGGACTCGGTTCCTTACAAAGAAAAATCAAATCGTCGACTGTCCGGATGCGGAGGCCTTAGCGGCTTTCAAGCACAACATCCGAGACGAGTGGCTAGCCCGGCACCTTGGTCAGGAAAAGCCGAAATCTATGGCAGCTCTCACGACGCTCATGACCCGCTTTTGTGCGGGAGAAGACAGCTGGCTGGCTCGCAGTAATAACATATCAAAGAACCATGGTACCTCAGATACCAAGGACGGCAATAGCAGGTCACGTCGCAACAAGCATAAGCGCCGCATTAACAGCGACAATACTGAGGATACGGCAATCAATGCCGGATTCAAAGGCTCTAAACCCGGTCAGCGAAAAAAGCCATTCAAACAAAGTACGTCGGGTCCGTCCAGCTTGGACCATATACTCGATCACTCGTGTCAAATACCCGACACCCCAGACAAGCCAGCCAATCACACCAAGAGGGATTGTTGGGTGTTCAAGCAGGTCGGCAAGTTAATTGCCGAAAACAAGGACAAGGGGCCGCATAGCGATGACGAGGAGGAGCCTCGGCAGCCGCACACTGGAGGACAGAAGAGGTTTCCCCCGCAAGTGCGGACGGTGAACATGATATACGCAACCCACATCCCCAAGAGGGAGCGGAAGTGTGCGCTCAGGGACGTATATGTGTTGGAGCCAGTCGCCCCAAAGTTCAACCCTTGGTCCTCCTGTCCAATCACCTTCGATCGCAGGGACCACCCCACTAGTATCCGTCATGGCGGATTCGCCGCACTGGTCCTAGACCCAATCATCGACGGATTTCACCTCACTCGAGTCCTTATGGACGGCGGCAGCAGCCTGAACCTGCTTTATCAGGACACAGTGTGCAAAATGGGTATAGACCCCTCAAGGATCAAACCCACAAAAACAACCTTTAAGGGCGTCATTCCAGGTGTAGAGGCCCATTGCACAGGCTCAATTACACTGGAAGTGGTCTTCAGATCCCCGGATAATTTCCGAAGCGAAGAGTTAATCTTCGATATAGTCCCGTTCCGCAGTGGTTATCACGCGCTGCTCGGGCGAATCGCATTCGCTAGATTCAATGCGGTACCACATTATGCATACCTCAAGCTCAAGATTCCAGGACCTCGCAGAGTTATTACAGTCAATGGAAACACAGAGCGCTCTCTCCGAACAGAGGAGCACAACGCGACCCTCGCAGTAGAAGCGCAAAGCAGCCTCTCAAGGCTATCAACCAGTTCGGCGCTTCAAAGCCCGGACACCTTCAAGCGCGCTCAGGCAATCGGCAAATAGACCGCCTGGCGCGATCTGAGCTCGTGTAGCAATAAGGCGGCCACCCCAATCCCAGCCCAACGGCGATATTCGTGTCGCGCGTACATAATTACGCATTAAAAATACCATGGGCACAGGTGGAGAGGGGGGCACAACTACGGCACGCCCCAAAATGCGGCCTAAACCGCACTAGGGGCTTCCCGTTTGGTTATTTTTCTTTTTCTTTCAGGACCTTAATCTCTGGAAACACTGTCCGGCTGCACTATTGCCGAACACATGATGCAGCAACCAATGAGGCAGACAACTACGTTATACCACGGAATTCCCAGGTTGATTACAGTAACGAGCGAAATATTCGATTTCATATCATCCCTCAGCTTGCCCTTGGAAGGGACATAGTCCTACTCTTTTCTTATCGCACTATCTGTATCACTCTGCTTTAACGTAATTTTTCAATAAACAATGCATGACATTACGACTATTATTGCATTCTTGTTATATATATATATATATGTGTGTGTGTGTGTGTTCATTAATGACGCCTTGCAACCGTACACTCTGGTACGGCAATACACCAGGGGCTTACGTACCCCACAATGCGGTGTGAAAAGTCCGAACACTTTCACAAGTGCGGCACCCCGAACTTATAGCATTATAAGCATCAGCTCTGAATCATGTCTTTGGTCAAATGTTGGGTTTGTCCGGCTCCTATGTTTTGGTACCTTACGTTCCGCTCTATCGGCTAAGGTGGCGCTAGGAGAACTACTGCGATTGTGCCCCAGTTCTGCCGGGTTGAGCACCTCAGTAAAGAAAGCTAAAATTGACTGTCATGATAAGGCGAGAGATGGGTCGCTGTTCGGCGAGGTTTTCTGAGTCCCTAAAGACTTATGCCGCTTAGGGCGAGGGGCCGGCCCTATCCGACTTACAGGCGTGGATCGCGCCCGGATTCGGCATTTCGAATACCAGGGGCTTCGCCGAAATTTAAAATTATAGAATTCTATGGCTAAGTGAGAGTGATAAAGCATTATTAGTCCGGTTGCCTTGTTCGTTGCGCTGAGCACCTCCCTTGAAGGACCCAAACATGGGAACAAGAGTGCTCAATTTTATCCCGAACACCCCAGCACTCGTGGCATGGGGGCAGAAGCCGAGGACTAGCCATCTCTCAGATTGGATAAACAGCCAAACAGAAGGTAATATTTTAAATTCCAACAAGCGTTGCATAGCGCATATGAAACAAGTTTTCATACATACCGGATAAAACGAGCAAGTCTCATTCAAATATTACATCTTTCGAACACTCGTCCGCGATGAGACGGGCGCCCGGCAGAACATCCTCGTAGTACATCTTGGGGTGGCAGTGCTCCTTGCCCTCTGGCAGCCCCTCCTTGATCAGCTTCACGACGTCTAGCTTGACCCACTGCAATTTCACACGGGTGAAAGCCCGGCGTGCACCTTCAATGCAGACAGATCGCTTGACGACCTCCAGTCGCGGGCAGGCATCCACGAGCCGCCTCACCAGGCCTGAAAGTGCGTTATATCGACTAGAGGGGGGGTGAATAGGAGATTTTTATGAAAGTATTCAAAACGTGAGAGTTGTGAAGACAAACAGTGAAGATCATGCCTATTACTATGCAGCGGAAGTTAGATTACACCAGGCCAGCCATGGTCATGTATTCAATAGAGTGAAAGCGCAATGACAAATAGCTTCAGTGTAATAAGGATCAGGTAGGAAGAAGTTATGAAGCCGAAGAGATCATACATTCATGTTGTGAAGACAAAAGATAAAGCAAGCATGCAATGGCTTCACAATGAATAACTGTAAGCGAAAGGAAGTGAAGATGAAACCAGTGACACGTTGAAGACAATGATTTGTTGGACCAGTTCCAGTTGCTGTGACAACTGTACGTCTGGTTGGAGCGGCTAGGTATTTAAACCAAAGGACACACAGTCCCGGACACCCAGTCAAGGACACTTAGTCCAAGACACCCAGTCCTCACCGTTTTCTCCTTGAGCTAAGGTCACACAGACCTCGCCCAATCACTCTGGTAAGTCTTCAAGGTAGACTCCCAAACCTTCACAGACTTCGTTCACTGGCAATCCACAATTTCTCTTGGATGCTCAGAACGCGACGCCTAACCGTCTGGAGGATGCACAGTCCTCAAGTGTAATAAGTCTTCAAATCACACAGACACGAAGACTTAAGTGATGCCCAATTTACTCTGGCTCTGGGTGGTTAGGGCTTTTCTCCTCACTGGGAATTTTTCTTTCAAAGGCTTCGAGGTGGGTTGCTCTCAAACGACAAAAGCCGTGCACTGAAATCTGAGCAGCCAACCGTTTATGGTTGTGGGGGGTGGACTATTTATAGCCACTTGGCAACCCGACCTGATCTGTCCGAAATGACCCTGGGTCACTAAGGAACTGACACGTGTACCAACGGTCGAATTTTGAACTCACACGGGAACTTTACTTGGGCTACAAGTAAAGCTGACTTGTCTGACTCTGGACAAGATTTTCTCTCAAAGTCTTCGCTCGAAGACATAGGATTTGAATTAGGCATCACTTCAGTCATTCTGACTGGTTCTCTTCGACCCCACTTAACAGTACGGTGGTTCCTATGACACAACATGAATGAAATAAAACTACGAAGGATCTAGGTCTTCGAGTTCCAAAAGCTTCATAGGGAGTCTTCTCATGTCATTGTCTTCAATATGAATATCTTCATAAACCACCATTGTCTTCAATGTCTTCGTACATTTTTAGGGGTCATCTCTGGTAGTAAAACCGAATCAACGAGGGACTTCTACCTGTGTTTTCCTGCAATTCTCACAAACACATTAGTCCCTCAGCTAGGTTTGTCGTCAATACTCCAAAACCAACTAGGGGTGGCACTAGATGTACTTACAAGGCCGAAGAAGCTGTTCGGAAGGGCGTCGCCAGGCCACAACCGGACTATAAAGCTCTTCATGGCCTGATCGGCCGCCTTATGTAGCTCGACCATCTGCTTCAGCTGGTCGCTCATTGGCACCGGATGTTCGGCCTCAGCATACTGAGACCAGAACAGCTTCTCCGTCGAGCTTCCGTCCTCGTCCTGGTAAAATTGTGCGGCATCGGACACACTGCGGGGCAAATCTGCGAATGCTCCTGAAGAGCTCCGGATCTGGATAAGTAATCGGTAATTTACTTTTACTTGCTTGCTTTGCATATAGAAAGCCTTACCCGCCGCTATCTTCTTCATCGTGTCGATCTCTTGGAGGGCCTTTTGGGCTTCGGCCTTGGCACTTTTTACACTCTCGAGGGCCACGACAAGCTCAGACTCCCGCGTCTTGGAGTCAAGCTCCAACGCCTCGTGCTTCGCCACAAGAGCCTGGAGCTCTTGCTGCACCTCGCCCACCTGAGCCTCGTGCTTCTCTCGCTCGGTGCGCTCCTTGGCCGCTGTATCTTCGGCCTTGGTCAGCGCTTGCTTCAGGGTCGCCACCTCGGTCGTGGCCCCTGGCAAACATACAATGATCTTGTCATTTTGCAATCGCGTCCTTTTTTATATATACAAATCTATAGACGGGGTATTACTTACCCTTATTCTCCTCGAGCTGCCTCTTGGCAAGGCCGAGCTCTTTCTTGGACCCCTCGAGGTCCTGCTTCAGTACGGCGACCTCCGCAGTCAGTGCGGCGGACGCCAGCAGTGAAGCCTGCATACGCATATTGACATACTTATATTAGACTCCTGCGATATTATTTGATCCTCTGTTCGGCTTTTCTTCATGAACACCGAACAAAGCATCAGGGACTACTATCTATGCGGTAATATTTCTACTAAATTTTAAAACACTTACCTCAAAGCCCGTTAGAAGGCTGGCACAGGCTTCAGTCAATCCGCTCTGGGCGGACTGAACCTTCTGGATCACTGCACTCATGATAGTGCGGTGCTCCTCGTCGATGGAAGCGTTGCGAAGCGCTTCCAGCAGATTGTCCGGTGCCTCTGGATGGATAGAGGTCACCGGCACTGGCGTCTTGCCCCTCTTAGAAGGAGGCCGCCTGCCCAAGCCCGGAACTGCTGGAGGGTCCGGCAGGGTGTTCGTCTGAGGGCCGAACTCGGAGCTCTTGGGGGCCCCGTCCCTGCGGCTCCCGGAGTCCGGAAGGTCGCCTTGAGGCGCCTTGAGGACTGTCTCCCCTTGATCCGGTGCCTCTTGAGACAACACCTCGGCGTCGTCGGCAGGATGAGGGGAGGTGGCGGTCGGGACTGGATCGCTATCCATGTCCGACAAGCCCAAGGAGCCGTCCGATGATACATCGATACTGGCTCGTGGCGGCCTGCATAATTGCGTTCGGCGTTAGGGAAAGTAGTGCGATAGAGGAATCCTAGGAGTTACTGTGGTATCCAAATACTTATGATCTCCCCGGGGGCTTGACCCTGGGCAACCACTCGCCTTCGCCTTCGTCGGTGGCGGTGGAACTGTCCGGAAGGAGAGTCCTTCCCTTCTTGGACCCTCCGGCCTCCCTAGTTGGGGCGACCTTCCTTTTCTTGTCTCCCCCAGTCGGTGGGGGAGCATCTTCTTCTTCTTCTTCCTCCTCGTCTTCGGGGGAAGAGTGCGCCGCAGAGTCATCGGACGGTGAGTCCGACGACGCCTGGCGTCAGGAACTCTTTCGGATTCCCTTGGCCTTCTTGGTCTTCTCCGGCACCTTATAAGGGGTCGGAGTCAGCATCTTCGCTAGAAGAGCGTTTGCGGGGCCTTCGGGCAAAGGAGCCGGACAGTCGATCTGTCCGGCCATCTTCTGCCAGTCCTGTCAAAGGTACGGGAGTTTAGATCCCGCATAGAGTCAATCTATATAAAAAATAATAGTATCCTGTGAAAGGTAAAGCATCTTACCGCACTGGCTTGGCGCTTCGCGCTGAATCCGCGATCCTCAGTAATAGGGGGAGGGACCTCGGCACTTTTGAACAGCACCCTCCAGGCGTCTTCATGAGTCGTGTCGAAGAGCCTGTTCAGAGTTTGGTGCTGTGCCGGATTAAACTCCCACAAGTTGAACTCCCGTTGTTGGCACGGGAGTATCCGTCGGATGAGCATAACTTGGACTATGTTGACAAGCTTGAGCTTCTTGTCCACCATGTTTTGAATACATGTTTGGAGTCCGGTCAGCTCTTTCGAACTAGCCCAGGACAGGCCCTTCTCTTTCCAGGAGGTGAGCCGCGTGGGGATGCCAGATCGGAACTTGGGGGCCGCTACCCATGCAGGGTCGCGCGGCTCGGTGATATAGAACCACCCCGATTGCCACCCCTTTATGGTTTCCACAAAGGAGCCCTCGAGCCATGTTATGTTGGGCATCTTGCCCACCATGGCGCCTCCGCACTTTGCCTGGCGGCCGCCCACCACCTTCGGCTTGACATTGAAGGTCTTCAACCATAAGCCGAAGTGGGGCTTGATGCGGAGGAAGGCCTCGCACACGACGATAAACGCCGAGATGTTGAGGATGAAGTTCGGGGCCAGATCGTGGAAATCCAGGCCGTAATAAAACATGAGCCCCCGGACGAAGGGATGGAGAGGGAATCCCAGTCCGCGGAGGAAATGGGTGAGGAATACTACCCTCTCATGGGGCCTGGGGGTGGGGATGAGCTGCCCCTCATCTGGGAGCCGGTGCGCGATGTCGTCGGGCAGGTATCCGGCTCTCCTCAGTTTCTTGATGTCTCCCTCCATGATGGAGGAGACCATCCACTTGCCTCCCGCTCCGGACATGATTGGAGAAGGTCGAGGTGGGAAGTGCGGACTTGGGCGCTAGAGCTCGAGTGTGCGAAAATGGATGGGTAAGGGAGGAAGAAGGCGTGTATAGAAAGGTGAATCCTTATCCCTTTATATGGGCAGACGAAACTAAGCGTCCCCACTTGCCTGGTAAAACTCGCTTATCCCCCAAGCGCCGCAATTGATGGCGCGGTTGGGTTACCCACGCCCATATTATTGAGAATCCCGTAATAAGGGGACACGATCTCTGCTTTGACAAGATGTGTCGAAAAACTGCCTCGCGTTATGTGCGGGGCTGGTTAAAAGAAATGGTTCGAATAATCACCGGGCCATGATGTAACGGCGTGCTGCCAAAACAAGCCAGCAAATTGGATCTGCGAAAATATTATTCTCTCTACGGTGGAATGTGGAACTTATTTTGCAGGGTCGCACACTATCCTCGTATTCAAATTCTTCTGCAGTGTATTCGGAGAAGGAACCCGCCTTGCAATGCCGAAGACAATACTGCGCGCCGGACTCATCGTCATTGAAGTCTGGTTCAGGGGCTACTGAGGGAGTCCTGGATTAGGGGGGTCTCCGGACAGCCGGACTATCTCCATTGGTCGGACTGTTAGACTATGGAGATACAAGATTGAAGACTTCGTCTCGTGTCCGGATGGGACTCTACTTGGTGTGGAAGGCAAGCTAGGCAATACGGATATGAATATCTCCTCCTTTGTAACCGACCTTGTGTAACCCTAACCCTCTCCGGTGTCTATATAAACCGAAGGGTTTTAGTCATAGGACAACAACCATAACATACAATCATACCATAGGCTAGCTTCTAGGGTTTAGCCTCTCTGATCTCGTGGTAGATCTACTCTTGTACTACACATATCATCAATATTAATCAAGCAGGACATAGGGTTTTTCCTCCATCAAGAGGGCCCGAACCTGGGTAAAACATCGTGTCCCCTGCCTCCTGTTACCATCCGGCTTAGACGCACAGTTCGGGACCCCCTACCCGAGATCCGCCGGTTTTGACACCGACAATTATATTTATAAAACTTGTCATGATTATGATTACCCCTTTTCTGAACATTACTCTTTTAATATGGAAACAATTTATAGTATTCGAGTTTCTTATGATACTCCCACTATTCCGAATGAGAAGAATTTTGCTTATGTGGAGAGTAATAAAATTTCTATGCTTGTAGATCATGAAAAAGAATGCTTTATGTGATGGTTATATTGTTGAATTTATTCATGATGCTACTGAAAATTATTATGAGGGAGGAACATATGCTTGTAGGAATTGCAATAATATCAAGTTTCCTCTCTATGTGCTTAAAGTTTTGAAGTTATGCTTGTCTTGCCCTCCTATGCTAGTTGATTATTGTTCCCATAAGTTGTTTGCTCACAAAATCCCCATGCATAGGAAGAGGGTTAGAATTAAATGTGCTGGTCATATTTTCAAGATGCTCTCTTTATGTTTCAATTTTATCCTTTATGTGAGCATCATTGAAATCACCATGCCTAGCTAGGGGCGTTAAACGATAGCGCTTGTTGGGAGGCAACCCAATTTTTATTTTTGTTCCTCACTTTTTGCTCCTGTTTAGTAATAAATACTCCCTCCGTTCCTAAATATAAGGTGTATAGTTTTTGGCACGAAAATTAAATAACGAACGTGGAGTGAAAATTTCACAAGTTTTGGACGAGATTACACCTGACTAATTGACATGAGAAAATAGAGGAGTTTGCCTAATATAAGTAAATGTAATCAAATCCCTAAAAAAATTATTCAAACAAGTGGTGCGACGCAAGACACCTTATATTTCGAGCTTTTTCTAAAAAATCTATACACCTTATATCAAGGAACGGAGGGAGTAATTCATCTAGCCTCTGGTTAGATGTGGTTTTATGCTTTGAATTAGTGTTTGTGCCAAGTAAAGCCTTTAGGATCTTCTTGGGTGGTTGTTATTTGATTTTGTTGTAAAAGACAGAAAGTATGCCCTCACGAGAATAATTTTCATTTTTTTATCAGAGAGCGATAAAATACCAATTCCAACTAAAGTAGATCAATATACAAATTTCCTAGGACTTCCTAATTTCTCCGGATTTTTGGAGTTACAAAAGTATTCGAAACCTACAGATTACTACAGACTGTTCTGTTTTTTATAGATTCTGTTTTCTATGTGTTGTTTGCTTATTTTGATGAATCTATGAGTAGTATCGGAGGGTATGAACCATAGAGAAGTTGGAATGCAGTAGATATTATACCAATATGAATTTAGAATGAATTCACAATAGTAACTAAGTGGTGATTTATTTTCTTATACTAACGGAGCTTACGAGTTTTCTGTTAAGTTTTGTGTTGTGAAGTTTTCAAGTTTTGGGTAAAGATTCGATGGACTAAGGAATAAGGAGTGGCAAGAGCCTAAGCTTGGGGATTCCCAAGGCACCCAAAGGTAAAATCCAAGGACACCAAAAGGCCTAAGCTTGGGGATGCCCCGGAAGGCATCCCCTCTTTCGTCTTCGTTCATCGGTAACTTTACTTGGAGCTATATTTTTATTCACCACAAGATATGTGTTTTGCTTGGAGCGTCATTTTATTTTCTTTAGTTTTGATTGCTGTTTGAATAAAATACCAAGATCTAAAATTCTTAAATGTTAGAGAGTCTTCATATAGTTGCATAATTATTTGACTACTCATTGATCTTCACTTATATCTTTCGGAGTAGTTTGTTGTTGCTCTAGTGCTTCACTTAAATCTTTTTAGAGCACGGTGGTGGTTTTATTTTATAGAAATAGATGAACTCTCATGCGCCATTATATTATTTTGAGAGTCCTAAACAGCATGGTAATTTGCTTTGGTTATGAATGTAGTCCTAATATGATGGGCATCCAAGAGGGATATAATAAAAACTTTCATATAAAGTGCATTGAATACTATGAGAAGTTTGATACTTGATGATTGTTTTGAGATATGAAGATGGTGATATTAGAGTCATGCTAGTTGAGTAGTTGTGAATTTGAGAAATACTTGTGTTAAAGTTTGTGATTCCCGTAGCATGCATGTATGGTGAACCGTCATGTGATGAAGTCGGAGCATGATTTATTTATTGATTGTCTTCATTATGAGTGGCGGTCGGGGACGAGCGATGGTCTTTTCCTACCAATATATCCCCCTAGGAGCATGCGCGTAGTACTTTGTTTCGATAACTAATAGATTTTTGTAATAAGTATGTGGGTTCTTTATGACTAATGTTGAGTCCATGGATTACACGCACTCTCACCCTTCCACCATTGCTAGCATCTTTAGTACCGCGCAACTTTCGCCGGTACCATAAACCCACCATATACCTTCCTCAAAAGAGCCACCATACTTGCCTATTATGGCATTTCCGTAGCCATTCCGAGATATATTGCCATGCTACTTTCCACTGTTCCGTTATTATGACACGCTTCATCATTGTCATATTGCTATGCATGATCATGTAGTTGACATTGTATTTGTGGCAAAGCCACCGTTCATAATACTTTCGTACATGTCACTCATGGGTCATTGCACATCCTGGTACACCGCCGGAGGCATTCATATAGAGTCATATCTTGTTCTAAGTATTGAGTTGTAATTCTTGAGTTGTAAGTAAATAAAAGTGTGATGATCTTCATTATTAGAGCATTGTCCCCGTGAGGAAAGGATGATGGAGACTATGATTCCCCCACAAGTCGGGATGAGACTCTGGACGAAAAAAAGAAAAGACAAAAGAGGCCATAAAAAAGAGAAGGCCCAAAAAAACAAAAAAATGAGAGAAAAAGAGAGAAGGGGCAATGCTACTATCCTTTTACCACACTTGTGCTTCAAAGTAGCACCATGATCTTCATGATAGAGAGTCTCCTATGTTGTCACTTTCATATACTAGTGGGAATCTTTCATTATAGAACTTGGCTTGTATATTCCAATGATGGGCTTCCTCAAATTGCCCTAGGTCTTCGTGAGCAAGAAAGTTGGATGCACACCCACTTAGTTCCTTTTGTTGAGCGTTCATACACTTGTAGCTCTAGTGCATCCGTTGCATGGCAATCCCTACTCACTCACATTGATATCTATTGATGGGAATCTCCATAGCCCATTGATACGCCTAGTTGATGTGAGACTATCTTCTCCGTTTTGTCTTTTCCACAACAACCATTCTATTCCACCTATAGTGCTATATCCATAGCTCGCGCTCATGTATTGCGTGAAGATTGAAATTTTTTGAGAACACCAAAAGTATGAAACAATTGCTTGGCTTGTCATCGGGGTTGTGCATGATTTAAATACTTTGTGTGGTGAAGATGGAGCATAGCCATACTACATGATTGTGTGGGGATAGCTTGCTTTGGCCATGTTATTTTGAGGAGACATGATTGCTTTATTAGTATGCTTGAAGTATTATTATTTTTATGTCAATATTAAACTCTTATCTTGAATCTTATGGATCTGAACATTCATGCCACAATAAAGAGAATTACTTAGAGAAATATGTTAGGTAGCATTCCACATCAAAAATTCTGTTTTTATCATTTACCTACTCGAGGACGAGCAGGAATTAAGCTTGCGGATGTTGATACGTCTCCAACGTATCTATAATTTTTGGTTGTTCCATGCTATTATATTATCTGTTTTGGATGTTTATGGGCTTTATTATGCACTTTTGTATTATTTTTTGGACTAACCTATTAACCCAGAGCCCAGTGCCAGTTTCTGTTTTTTCCCTTGTTTCAGTGTTTCGCAGAAAAGGAATATCAAACGGAGTCCAAACAGAATGAAACCTTCGGGAGCGTGATTTTTGGAACGAACATGATCCAGGGGACTTGGAGTTGAAGTCAAGGAAGCTTCGAGGTGGCCACGAGGCAGGGAGGCGCGCCTGCCCCCTAGGCGCACCCCCACCCTCGTGGGCCCCTCGTGGCTCCCCTGACCGACTTCTTTTGCCTATATATATATCCATATACCCTAAAAACATCGAGGGGCAGAATAGATTGGGAGTTCCACCGCCAGAAGCCTCCGTAGCCATCGAAAACCAGTCTAGACCCGTTCTGGCACCCTGTAGGAGGGGGGATTCCCTCTCCGGTGGCCATCTTCATCATCTCGGTGCTCTCCATGATGAGAAGGGAGTAGTTCTCCCTCGGGGCTAAGGGTATGTACCAGCAGCTATGTGTTTGATCTCTCTCTCTCTCGTGTTCTTGAGGTTGTACGATCTTGATGTATCGCGAGCTTTGCTATTATAGTTGGATCTTATGATGTTTCTCCCCCTCTACTCTATTGTAATGGATTGAGTTTTCCTTTGAAGTTATCTTATCAGATTGAGTCTTTAAGTATTTGAGAACACTTGATGTATGTCTTGCATGTGCTTATCTGTGGTGACAATGGGATATCACGTGATCCACTTGATGTATGTTTTGGTGATCAACTTGCGAGTTCCGTGACCTCGTGAACTTATGCATAGGGGTTGGTACACGTTTTCGTCTTGGCTCTCCGGAATAAACTTTGGGGCACTCTTTGAAGTTCTTTGTGTTGGTTGAATAGATGAATCTGAGATTGCGTGATGCATATCGTATAATCATACCCACAGATACTTGAGTTGACATTGGAGTATCTAGGTGACATTAGGGTTTTGGTTGATTTGTGTCTTAAGGTGTTATTCTAGTACAAACTCTATGATAGATTGAATGGAAAGAATAGCTTCATGTTATTTTACTACGGACTCTTGAATAGATCGATCAGAAAGGATAACTTTGAGGTGGTTTCGTACCCTACAATAATCTCTTCGTTTGTTCTCCGCTATTGGTGACTTTGGAGTGACTCTTTGTTGCATGTTGAGGGATAGTTATATGATCCGATTATGTTATTATTGTTGAGAGAACTTGCACTAGTGTTACCTAGGCCTTGTTTCCTAGCATTGCAATACCATTTGTGCTCACTTTTATCATTAGTTACCTTGATGTTTTTATATTTTCAGATTACAAAAACCTATATCTACTATCCATATTGCACTTGCATCACTATCTCTTCGCCGAACTAGTGCACCTATACAATTTACCATTGTATTGGGTGTGTTGGGGACACAAGAGACTCTTTGTTATTTGGTTGCAGGGTTGTTTGAGAGAGACCATCTTCATCCTACGCCTCCCACGGATTGATAAACCTTAGGTCATCCACTTGAGGGAAATTTGCTACTGTCCTACAAACCTCTGCACTTGGAGGCCCAACAACGTCTACAAGAAGAAGGTTGTGTAGTAGACATCATGTGTCCCTCCCAAAAGGAGGTAGAAGCCCATCAAAAACATGGGGAGGGAAGACAAGCAAGCGTTGGTTAGGGCGACCTTGCCTGCTTGGGTGTTGTAGCGGCCTCTCCACGGCAAGACCCGATTGCCCACCTTAGTGACAGCCGGAGCAAAATCTTTAGCCAGCAGCTTGTGGGGAGAGACCGGAAGGCCGAGATATTTTAAAGGAAAAGAGCCAAGGGAGCAATTAAGAAGATGAGCAACTCTTTGGGCCTCAACATCCGAGACCCCAGTAACAATGACTCCACTCTTAGCAAAATTAATCTTGAGACCAGATAGAGCTTCAAAGCAAAGGAGAAGGAACTTCAGATGTATTATGCTAGCTTCATTCAATTCAACCATAATGATAGTATCATCCGCATATTGTAAGTGAGAGATGCCATTAGGGACGAGGTGAGGGCTGACAGGAGTGATGTGGCCAGCAGCAGCAGCCCGAGTCAGAATATGAGAGAGAGAGAGAGAGTCAGCCACAAAGTTGAAGAGGAGGGGAGAAGACGGGTCACCCTGCCTCAGGACGCTACTGTTAGCAAAGAAGTGACTAATGTTCCCGTTGACCAAAACTGCCGTGTGGCCACCCGTGACCAACTGCGTAAGTCTGTGAACCAACGCACCATCGAAGCCCTTGGCTAGAAGCACTTGTCTGAGGAAATTCCAACTAACCGAGTCGTAGGCTTTTTCAAAGTCAAGTTTTAAAATCACCGCTTTGGAGCCCCGGACTCGTAGGTCATGCACAATCTCATGGAGACAAAGAATACCATCTAATATAAACCTGCCCTTTACGAACACCGATTGGAAAGGGCTAAGAGTGCGATGAGTGATTGGGGAGAGCCTAGTAGCAAAGCCTTTAGCTGGAAGCTTAGCGAAGTTATTAATCAGGGCTATAGGTCGAAATTGAGTGATCAAGTCTGCCCCTTTGACTTTAGGGATAAGAGTAAGCACAGCGTAATTTAACTGTGAAATGTCAATGGTACCCAACCAGAAGCCTTGAATGATAGCCTGGACAAGGCCCTGCAGCTGGGGCCAGAACTGCCTAAAAAGGGGGATGGAAACGCCGTCTGGGCCCGAGGCTGCATTGGTATTAGCAGAGCAAATCCTTTCAAAAATCTCCTTATCAAAGGGGAGGGATCAACAAGGCTATGTTATCATCACTAGACACCTTCTCCTGAGAAGCCCAGAAGGAGTTAGCCGATCTAAAGCCCACCTCAGGCTTAGCGGATAGGAGAGAGAAAAAGAAGTCTACCACGTGCGACATAATCAGGGAGTGATCAGACACCCTGACATTATTGATGATCAAGCTATCAATCATGCAACGGCGACGCCTACCGTTAGCAATGGCAAAGAAGTACGCAGTAGGGGAGTCGCCTTTCAAAGTCCAATTAATGGTGCCCCTTTGTCTCCAGTATATTTCTTCTCAACGGTGCAAGGCCAAAAGGGCCTCTTCTAAATCATAACGAGTCTGCCATTCAGGGGGAGAGAGACCAGGGCCATCCACGTGCACGTCCATGGAGCCAATTTGGGAAGCAAGTCGATCCTTGTGACACCATGACTCAGCAGCGTGGTTCTTAGCCCATCCACAGAGAAATTTTCGGAGGTGGTATGAGCATTGGTGCCAGTCGTCCATCGGTCCAAAAGAGTGGCGAGCAGAAGATAAGAAGGAGGAAATTTTATGCGCAATCAGATCAGCAAAACCATCAACCAGGAGCCAAGAAGCGTCGAACTGAAACCGCGGTGAGGAGACGGAATGGATCCCATCATCAAGAATCAGGGGCGCATGATCAGACCCCACGATGGGCAAAGCCTGAAGGGAGGCCCGAGGGAGCAAGGAATCCCATCTGGGGCATATGAAAATGCGATCAAGAACAGATCGAATAGGAGTCGTTTGATGGTTCGTCCAAGTGAAGCGGGCACCCACCCTAGGCACTTCGCGGATAGCGGAGTCCTGAATAAAAGCATTAAACGCGTCAGCAAGTGACCAAGAGAAATTAGGAGAGTTTTTATCCAAAGGAGAGTGCATCAAGTTGAAGTCACCGCCAATAAGCAAAGGGAGATCACAAGATTCGATCTTATTCAAAATTTCGTCCAAGAAAATGTAAGAGAGGGAATGATCAGTCGGGCCGTAGACTACCATAACTTCCAAAAGCATATTGAGCGGCGATGAGATACTACTGTACTAGCCCAAAAAATGCCATGGTCGAAGGCAACAAAATCGTACATGTCTCTCTTGGTACCAATAAGAATTCCACCTGAGTGACCTGAAGAAGACAAATATTTCCAGTCAAACCTATCAATCCCAGCAGCAGCAAAAAATTCATTTGGGGAGAAGGAAGGTTTAACCGTTTCAACAAGGCCAATGATGTCTATATTCTCAAACCAAACGAGATCTTTAAGCTGGTCCATGCGTCCCCTAGCGCCGAAACCTCAAATATTCCATAATAAGGCCTTCATCGGTGGGAAAGGTTTTTTGTGCAAAGACTCGACCTGCTTGGGGCAATGCAGGATTTAGAACGTTTGGCGAGGCGTAGTGGTGGGCACCTGATCCCTCTCAGGTGCCACCTCGACCCCACCGGCCACAACCAGTGAGGCATCAACCCGAGACGCGGCCCCCTTGGCCCTAGCAATATCCGCTTGTGCCATTTCATTTGCCCGAACAATATGTAACAGGGTAGACAGAGAGCCAAAAGTAGGATCAAAAGAAATGCCTACGTCCTCTAAGATATTAGAAGATGCTCACTGGACTGCGATGGAAGGACTAACCGAACAGGAGAAGAAACGGGGATAGAAGGGGGTGTGGAACATGGAGGGGTACCTGAAGGGGGAAGATCTCTAGCCGCAGCGCATCGCGTCGCCTGATCGTCCACCCACTCGCCACTGTTGGAGACACGGCCGCTCTTGCGGGCGGTGGAAGCGGGGGAACGCGCACCGGCGCGGGATGGGCACGACACGGAGAAGCCGCCACAGACGAAGGACCCGAGGCTGCACCCAAATCAGCATCAAGCCTGCAGCAAAGCCCTGCCGCAGACTGCTTGGAATCACCAGAAGCCCTGCTACGCGTGGAGAATTTCTTGGCGGACGATTTCTTCTTCTTTTTCTTGGATATGATGCCGGTCGGGGGCAGATCTTCAATACCGGAGAGGGAAGGGGAGGCAGGGCGAGCTGGAATGTTGGAGCACACACCAGAAAAAGGGGTACCCCTCGCTCCATCAGAAGCAGCAAACCCCCCCCCCACCGGCGCCGACCACCGCATCCTTGTTCCCACCACCCACCGGAGCGTTCTCCTTGAGCAAATCACGATCTTCAGAAGTCAACCCATCCCACTCCGACTGAGTAAAACGATGTTTAGTGCCATGATTCGAGTCATCCGGAAGGCCATCCTCATCCTTGTCATCTTTGTCATCATTGCCCGAGGCCGGCCGAGGGGTGGGGCGGGGGCGACACCGGAGCATCATCGCTCTCGACCCGAACCCTAAGACGGAAGCCACCAGCAGAAGGGAAGACGTCAACGGAGCCGCAAATGCAATGAGGATCAACGCACCAGACCCGCAGCCGCACAGGGCCCATGACAAGCAGAGACTCCGGATCAACCTCAATTGGTTTGCCAATAAGAACACTGAATGCCATAAGAAAGGCAGAAGAGCAAAGCGTAGGTGGGACGTCATCAACTAAGACCCAGACATCAGACAGCGAAGAGATAGCTTTAGATCCATTGGAGGCGGCCTTGACAGAAATGACAACTTGGTTAAGGGTAAGGGTGAAACTGGAACACGAAGATATCATATGCAAGCTTTCTTTGGAGGGGAAAATGGCAGCGAACTCAGACTCAGAAAGTTGGCGGATCTGCCAATCCCATCCACCATCATCCCACAATTGGAGTTCATCAAGGAGAACCTGGGGGGAGATTTTCTTATCCTTGAAAGTAATGATGCCGGCGTTAGAAAGAGCAGGAATGGGAACCACTTGAGGAACCTCGCGATCGAGTGCGAAGAAAGCACATCCACGGAGGCCGAGGCCGTAATGCACGAAAGCAGGGGGTTTGAGGCGGTTTTGATAGTCGACCGTAAGGTGGCCGTCTTCTCTGCGGATGAGACAGAAGGGGAGGGGGGTTTGGACAGCACGACTGAAAGTGACCAGGGCAGTGGCAAGCGAAGCAGGAGAGGGTGGGGTTGGCCACTTGGGCAGGAGGAGGGGCGCGCGCCGGAGCGGGGGGAGGTGGAGGAAGAATACCGTCACCACAGGGACCAGAGGCAGAGGCAGGGACCAGGCCACCAGAGGAGGGGCGGCGACCCGGCGCCCCAGAGGAGCCACGGGGCACGAAACGACTAGGACCACCACCAGGGGCCGCCGGGGCCCGGGCTAGAGCCCGCGACGAGGCCGCAACACTGTGAGGAGGATGGGGCGCGAGGACAGGCCAGCAGAGCCAGCCTTACTCGCCGCGGCCGCCACCTCCAAGGGATCCGAAGGACGCGGCGAAGAACCACCATAGGGAGCAGAGGGACTAGCCGCAACCGAGCCAGATCAAAGGGAAGGAGGACCGCCAAGCTCCACCGCGGCCCCTCCACCCGAGCTCGGTCCGCCTGGAGCTTGGGACGAAGGGAAGCTTCGTACTCCAAATCTACCTCCCCCTCAACAGAGCCCTCCTGCCACCGCTTTTGGTCGGACAAGGCCTCGCTGGAGGAGCCGCGCGGGTCCATCGAGACGACCGACGCAAACGAGAGGGGGAGGGGAGGAGGAGGAGTAGATCTAGAGGAACGCGGATGGGGAAGCGGTGGCGACGCAGGTCAGAGAGAGAGGCTGGGAACCCTAGAAATGGGGGAAGTGAGCCCCTCCGCACCCATATATACCCCGACCACACTAGGTCGGGGCCGAAGGGTTGGGCTAGAGTGGGAACGGGGACTGGGCCAGGGCCACCCGAGGCCCAAGAACCACGAGAGGTAGGGGCAATCCGACACATTGGAAAGGGAGCAGGGCCCAGGCCCATCAGGAGCGCGCGGAGGCCCGAATCCCAGGGTCTGGCTCCACCACGGAGGGCACCTCCAGATCTAGGGATTCGGGCGGCCCGGCTGCTGCCGGCGAGGCCACCAGCGAACCAGAGGATGAAGCACAGACGAAAGACAGCCAGGGAGGGGGAGGGAAACCAGGTCCAACGTCGGCGCACCACACCGCCCAGGACCAAGGATGCCACGGGCAGGAGACGGCGAAGGAACCCGATGGCGCCTGCGCGAAACGCGACTCCAGCCATCCACGACCAACGGATCGGGAGCAGGGCGGCCACGCCCGCCGGGAGCGAATTTACGGCACCGCGACGGAGCAGCGACGAGAGGCAGCACGCACGGAGGCGCGGGACGGAGGGGGGAGGAGGGGATTCGGGGTCGGAGTCCGAGGCCTCAGATCCGAGAGCCCAGAACTTGTTGGCGGGGGCAAGAGCGCGGAAAACAGAACGATGTGTGGACGGCGGGTTGGGTACCGAGGAGGAGGCCGCGAGAAGGTAGCACAGGGACGCCGGAGTTGGAGAGGGGGGACGAGCCCGTCGCCGCCACCGCTCGGGAGGGGAAGGGGAGAGGGGGAGAGGATAGCCATCCATGCGTCAAACCTCTCTTTCAATTTTCAATTAATTAGTAGTGGAACTTTTTTGAGGGAATGCGTGAGAAGAGACTGAGGCGACAAATCATGAAATTGACAAAATAATCACCTCGCAGCGCTGATAATGTCTTCTTTTAGAGAGTACACCAATGGCGTACCTTAGCTTTATAGAAGACAGAAATATGTAAAGAGATTACAAAAGGCTCAGACACCACAACTCGGTGCCACACGCCCTCTGCACTCTGAGCCCAACTAGGCTATTACTCTCGATATCTAATCACTCCCGTCCCTCCGGCTTGACCCCACAAATTCAGGTTCTGGAATATGAGACCTACCGTGGCCTCAACATTGCAAACCAGATCTCGACCAAATACACACGTGTTGCATTGCTTCCACACCGTCCAATAAATGAGCATTACAAATGAGTCAAAACCCTTTCGGTCAGTCTTGGCGATCCAGTTACGTCTCGTAGCCCACCAATCCTCTATCCTGGCTTGTGGTGAAGGCAGAATGGCATGGTCAATGCCCACTCTTGCAAAAGAGAGATGCCATACCTGTCTTGCAAACACACATTGGAGCATCAAATGGTCCACCGTATCCTCTTGCTGCTCACAGAAGAAACATGGGGATGTCTCGGCTTGTATTCCACGTCTGAATCTTCTATGTGAAGTCCACAACCGGTATTGTACCGCTTGCCACATAAAAAATTTGCAGGTTAATGGGGCCCAGGTCTTCCACACCGCAGCAGCCAGCCGAAATCTGATGCCTCCTTCACACAACATCTTGTACGCTGACGCCACTGGGCACTTGCCATCCGCATTTCACACCCAGACAGCCTTATCCTCCCTGGTCAGCTCAATCTAGATATCAATTAGTACTTCCCAAATTTGAATGAACTGGGCAAGTTCCTCCGTGGAAAGATCTCCGGAAATATCCCTAGTCCATGCATGTAACAGCATCCCCTCCTTGACTGTCCTCCTGTTGGCCACCCATGTTCTAACCTTTGGAACGATCAGCGGAGCAACCTCTTCCATGCTAAAGCCCCTGATTCATCTATCCTTCCAGAAGAGAATCTGAGCTCCATCTCCAATTTGTCAATGGACCAGACTGTTGAAGGTCGCGAGCACCTGCCGATCCGGCGCCACGTTCAGGCCCTGCCATGGCCCGGCATCATCCGTTCTCCTAAACCACTCCTAATGTAATCTGAGTGCTAGGTCGTGTTTGCGCAAATCCATTACTCCTAATCCCCCCAGATTCTTTGGGCGACATACCCTCTGCCAAGATACAACGCATTTTCAGGCACTAATCTCTTCTGAACCAGCCCAGAAAAACATGCAGCACCCCTTGTCCACTTTCTCAATGGCCCATTTGGGGGCTTCCACAACAGTCAAATGATGTGTAGGCCGCGCACGCATCACCTGGTTCACCAGAATTAACATCCTTGGGCGGGTAATCATCCCCCTTTGCCAACCGGGTAGGATTTTGAGCGAAGCATCCACTATCGGTTGCCATTCCGACCTTGTCAGTTGCTTGATACTCAGTTGTAATCCCATATATTTGCACGGAAACTGACCAATCCTCCAAGGCATTCCGGACAAGGATCTCATCTTCTTCCTTTGCCCTGATCAGGATGGCCGAGGACTTGCTGTAATTCACCTTCAAGCCTAAAGCAGTGCCAAAGATCTGGAGCATCTCTTTAATGAAGTAAATGTCTGACAATGAAGGCTTGATAAACATAGCAAGATCATCCGCGTAAAGCGTCAATCTTTGAAAGGGGCCGCAACTATTCATGTTGCTCATAATTTGGGCCCTGTGAGCCTTCATCACAATCGTCGTTAATATGTCAATTGCAATCACAAACAGCAACGACGAGAGGGAGTCTCCCTACCGTAGACTGCACGCTTGCGTAAACTTATCCCCAACGCATCCATTAACTACCACTCGCGAGCTTGCCGAGGACAGGAGAGTCGCCATCCAAGATAACCACCTCTCAGAGAATCCTTTTGCCCGTAACATCACAAAAAGAAACGGCCAAGACAAAGAGTCAAAAGCTCGAGATATTTGAGTTATACGAAACTAAACAGAATCCTAAAATTTGGTTTCTACATAGGCAGACGGGAATATAACCACTTGAGTTAAAAGCTCAAATTTGGTTATATTTCTAAAATTTGGTTTCTACATAAGCAGACAGGAATATAACCATTACCAGTATTCTCCACTAAACAAACATACTTGCATCCACCATTACACCAACTTGGAAGAACTTTACTGACGCCATAAGAAAACCCTTTACTCAAATTTGCTGGAAGAAGAAATGCATGTGCAGGAAATTAAGCTGGCAGGTGATCAGTGCTTGAGATGCGCCATGGCGGCTTCCCTGACCCCACCCTCGGCAAGGTACACACCGAGAAATTCGCCATAGGAATGGGGCTTATATGGAGGCCCCTCGCCTGCGGCCAGCACCAGCTCCGGCGCCGGCGCGACAGTGCACCCCAGCTCGGGCCACACGAACGTGGCCAGCGAGGTCCGCGCGGCGCGCGCGCTGGTGACCACGCGGTGCTCGGCACTGCGCAGGCGCCCGTTGCTCACCACCTCCATCTGATGCCCAAAGTTGAGGACCAGCGCCCCCGGCGCGGCGTCGGCGTCCACCCACATCATCCCGCCGCCCCCAGCGTCACCGTCGCCGTGGAGCAGCATCTGTAGGCCGCCGCCGACGTTCTCCATGAGCACGGTGACGAGGCCGGGGTCGCAGTGCGGCCCGGCGCCGAGGGTGAGGCTCGGATCCGGGCACGGCGGGTAGTGGTTCACGTTCATCATCCCACCGCCGCTGAGCGACCCATCGAAGTGTTCCTCCTCGAGCCCCAGCCCGACAGCGGCGAGACGCAGAACGCGCCGCGCCGTTGCCCTCACGGCTGCCGTGTATGGCTCCAGCGCCGCCCCGAGCCCGCGGGGCTTGTCCGGCCAGTCCGGCGGGTGGCAGCCGAGCTTCAGGCAGTCCCGCCAGTACAGGACCTCCTCGCCGGCGCCGTTCCGGAGGCTCGTGTGGAACCGCGGGAGCTTCTTGCCGTCGTTCGAGTAGTACGCCATCTTCTCGTCCTCCGGCAGTGCGAAGAACTCCTCCGCGGCGCGCATCATGGCGCCCATCACCTCCTCCGGCACGCCGTGGTTGACCACCTGGAAGAAACCGAACTCCCGCCCTGCACGGACGATCTCCTCGGCGATCCTGCCGTCGTCGTCTCCACCGAGATCAACCACAGGCAGCGCCCCCTTGCCATTCACGGACGAAGACGGCCTGTTGTGCACCGGGAGTATGTAGCGTGCAGGCACCGACAGGTGGGTGGCGCCATTGGAGAGAGGCTCCGCTGCCATCTCGAGATATAGCTTTGCTTGAGATTTTGCATAGACTGATCAGTTCATCATCTGCATCAATCTCTGCACTTTTATGGTGAAGAGATCAAGAGAAGCATCTTTGGATTCAGAGAGCATTCGGGTTTTGATTGCAACCGGGGAATATCCATTTGTCGTCATATGAAGATACAGTGCACTGACAATGTTGACTTTTTCTTTGCTAAAGAAAATTCGAGTGCCTGTTTATTTTGGCCGGCTTTTTTAGGTTGTTTGGATGATGGCCAAGAGTTGCCCCGCCAAAATATCGGCGTTGACTAGTAGGGTTGGTTCCTGTTTGGATGGGGGCCAAATCGTTTCAGCCACGCCAATATTTTGGCCGCGAGTTAGGATTTCACGCCAACTTCCTGGTTAAACATCGGCAGCGGATTCACGGTAAAGTCTATTTTAAACCTTAAAGTCATAGAGCTCGTCGAAATCAAACCCTCACATCTAAATCCCTGAAATCGGTACCCTAAACTCTCAGATCCCGGTCAATATATCAACCCTACATCCACCCTAGCCCCGTTTATGGCACTGAAAAAAGTTAATCCCGACCGGGATTCTAGGTTTTCTGGCTGACTCAGCGGCCCTATACTACACGCCATATCCATCTTCTTGCCTGCGACTGTCTTTTTGAGATGCCCGAACGATGATGCTTGTCTCGTTATGAACACCTGCAGCAACCGACACTGCGGTGTGTGGCAAAATCCACGGCATGCCACAACATCTCTGATGTGTGTCGTGCTGGCACAGATCGATCAAGCTAGTGGCGTGCAAGTTGCTACGTAGTGTACGTGTGAGCTAGCTCCTGAAGAATCCATCCCCTGCTTGCTGCTTCAAAGCCAGCTTCTACGGAAAGCACGCTGCCTAACCAAAACCATCGCATCATATAGCCTCCGTTGCTATGCATCATAGCTTCCGTTGCTCACAATCAAGGAGCACTTTAAGAAAGCGCCTGTACATATTGTCGTGGCCTGCCGCACGACATAGTTGCCAACGATGTGATTGCCGAGGGACTGGAGCACGAAGCCGAGCAGGCTGTGTAGCCATTGTACGCACGCGCCGCGTCGCACACCTCTAGCCGGCCATCGCCATGACGAAGGTCGCCGGCCACCTCCACGCCATGCGCCATCGTGGGTCGTCACCTCGCGGCGACCCAGCGGCTCGTGCTGCGCCACTGTCTCATATCCCCATCGTGTAGACGTTATTCCACAACATTGGTGTGCGCCGGCCACCTCCACGCCATGTGCGCCATCGCGGACCGTCACTCGCAGCTTCAGTTCTTCCTCCCACGTCTCATCGCCAGCGCTGGCGCCGGCCACATCGTCCTCTGTGTGGAGCAGACCACCATGGATGCCCCCGTGCGGGCCATGCTGACCAAGAAAATGCCAGAACCAGGAGCCCTCCATCCGCACCTTCCGGCGGTAGAGCCGCAAGTTCTGATGATTTCAGGAAAGACAGGGAAGAGGATTGGGATAGAAGATGGAAATGACATGTGGGGTAATTATGTCAGTGAGTGTAGGCTATGATCCCGGGCGGGATGAATCTTTTCCTGGTGCACCAAACAGGTCCAGGGTTGATATTGACCGGGATCATAGAGGTTAGGGTACCGATTTCAGGGATTCGGAGATGGGGGTTCGATTCCGACGAGGTATATGAGTTTAAGGTTTAAAACAGACTTCACTCATCACCAAAAAATTGGCACGCTCACGTTTTGGTCAGGCGGGCGTGGATGAATCCAAACAGCCCCTTTATTGCCTGGCCAGCTAGCGGGGGGTGAATAGTACTGTGACTTGCCACCCTTTCAAAATCGTCGGATCAAAGATTAACGGACAGGTCAGCATGAACAGTAAGATAGCTACTGTCCATGACTACAGTACCTGGCCTACAGTACCTCGTGTATAGTAAACCATGAACTATGTATTTATGCAAACACACATCATATAAATGCAAACAATTATGATACCGCTTTTAATAACTGGACGTCAATCTAAATCCATATTTTCAAAGTTCAAAATTACAAGACCAATTCAAAATCAAACATGCGACATACGGTTCCAATAAAGCATAAAAATCAAACATAGAGCATCGCTTGTACCCATTTGCTCGTCCACTCGTATCCCCTAGCAGTGGTGGGGCTATCAAGAAAAAACTGGGCAAGCCAGCTCAAGGTAGAGTACAACTATCTAGTCTGCAACTACCCTTGTTCCTTCGTTTATGAGTTTTCGGTGTTCCTTTTCTTTAAGGTCTTTTGGCATGCATGAACATTGGCTTTGTTTCGGCCGTCGTTAGGAGCCTGGCTCTAATTGGTGGTGGTTGTTGTTGTGTGTATTTATACTTGTAACATGTGGCCGGTGACCCCAACAGATGACTGGTGGTTTCGCTTTTCAGAAAGAAAAAAGAAGGTACGTCGCATGAATTTTTAGAATGTAAAAGAACGGTTGAGCAAAAGAATAAGGTTATGAAAGAGCGAACTCGGAATTTGGGGAAGAAGTAAGGTTATCTATGTTTTGCAGACTCGTAAATGGCAAGATAATTGGGGATGCAATGCTCAATCCTCGTTGCTTGGGAGGCCGGTTGGCCGCTGCTCCCTGTGATGTTGGACCTCTGGCGGTATGGGCGGTGCCCTTACGGTGAGTCGCAACCCTGCCCTCTTTCGTTTGTGTGGCAGGAGGTATGCACAAAATATTATGGGTGACAGTTGCTCCCTGTTGTGTGCCTGTGCTGCTGCTAAATCTAGACGAGCAGATGTAGCCACATCTCGTTGTTGGTGGAGAAGGACGTTGGCCACTACTATGAAGTATTGCACCTCCTGGTACGCTCCTAGTGGCCAGCCCTTAGAAGCTTTGGATAGACCATAAAGGGGAATAACGCAAATATCATTGCTTGCCAGTGGAGTGAGCTACAAAGCATAGGTATTAAAAAGTTCGCCAAAATCCTAGGAGGGGCAAGGCCCAAGTCAGCCCAACAAAGCCACACCCCTGCCCCTAGCCATTTTAATGATAGAATTTGTCCTTTGATCATGGCTACATAGGCCACTTGATCTATATCAAGCCCATCAGTGTTCATGACCATGGTCTTGAGTTCTTGATACATCTTATCTGTATTCATTTCATCTCCAATGACTCTCAGCTTTTCTTCTTCAATGGACATCTTGCACTCCTCCATAGCCTTCAGCTTGCACATCATCATCATCAATATCTTCATTATTGTCAAGCTTTTTAGTTGAAGATTTAGCCTTCTTCTTAGGTGAAAAAACTTTCATTGATCATATCTTCCCACTTCTCGTTATTTTGGAGCACTGCTCAAAAATCCCTTCAGTTCCTCGGTTTGTATAGTTCATGGGTGTAGTCCAGCTGCAAACTTAAACATAACATACAAATTAGGTGCAACCACTACATAAATAAAAATTTGGTCCACACTGATCATACAGAAAATTATAATTATATACTCACTAACATCTCATTTATCATTCCACTAGGATTGGCATGATCAACTTAAGCGACACGACCTGCCCACCGGTTGTAACATTCTTGAATTCCACTCCACCACGGTGATTGAGTGTTGACAGTGCATTCTGATGATACTATCACATTGTGACAAAAATTCTCAGCAATACGCTTCAAACATGTCTTCATGTTTTGATCGCTCCCTGCTATCGCATCGATGCTCACATTCTCCCATTCCATGATCGATTCCTTATCTTTCTCTATCAAACAGTTGCTTGACCTTGCCCCTTTCATCTTTGTTGTAGGGGCAACGTCAACAACTTCATCATGAGCTCCACTATATGCATTATTGGTCACGTACTTTCCTCCATGACGATAGATTCATACTCTTGGGGGGGAGTGCTAATCTTTATTGGATAGGTGCGGAAGCCAAAGCTCCTAAACGCCACCAAGTGGCTCATCCTAGTCTCCCTTTGAGTCACCTCCAACGGATGAGCCTCAAATCGCTTGTGGTTGTTCTTGAAGGCGACCACTGGGCATTTACAAACTTCCTGGAGCACACCACGTGCAAAGAAGCTTCTGGGCTTTGACTCCTAACGCCCAAGAGTCTCAAATCTCCAGGAGGAACAAGTTTTATGATAAACAAGTATGAGGATCACAAATTAGTTTGGTGAAACTGTGGATCGGGCTATTTTCTTTCAATTCTCAAAGTTTGGAGTTTGAGTGGAAGTATGAAGAGGGTTTGACAATGGCGGAGAAGCTCAGGAATACATGTTTTATTTGGAGGAAGGAGAGTGGTGGGGTATAAATACCCCCCCCCCTTGATCTAGCCATTGCCTTGCCAAGGAAGGACAAGGAAATAAATCCTAGACCCCAGGGACCCATGGTATTTAGAGATTTTCCCGTATACCCTGGGGACCCAAGGTATCCAAAGAGAATTCCATAGCACCTGGGGACGACGTCTGGATGCTAGGGACCCGGGGGTCCCAACAACTGCATTATCAAGGTGAGTTTTAACCCATTTTCCTAGATGACTGAGTGTATATATTTGGATGTGGTCCCCAAACTTATGCAACCACCTCAACCCCTCTTAATAGTGCGGTGGTCCTATGGCTCAAATAAATGCAAAAAATCTTCCAGTCTTCGGGTAACCAGCGTGTTTTTCCTTTCTGAAATGGGGGTCAGACATCTCCGATTAATCATGGAGAGACCAATGTCCCGAGATAAACTAGATAACCAACACTACTCCCATTAATCATATAGTCATCAACAAATCACTAGGGTCTAGATGCATTTTTACATGTTACTTATCCTGTACAGCTAAATTGTTGACCTCCACTAATTCTAGTCTCTCAACATGTAACTATGCCAACTCATCATACCATCATGCATGAAGAAAGACCCACCTTTAACATACACCATGCATGTTACTTGTATATTATACAATTATACAACAAATTATATGTATTTTAGTTTTAGTTCTCTATTGTTAATCTAAATACTAATGTCACTGAAATAATTGCAACCAGTTTCCAGAATAACACGGGTGCTATCATCTGCTTTTACTATGCTGGGTCCATATCATTTCCAATGGGACATGATGCTACGTCATTTCATAGGTTTTAATCAATTTATTTTGCTAGTCAGTAATTGCGACATTATTAAAACAACAGACCCACGACATAGTTGTTCACATAGGCACAAAAACAACTTCTTTTAGGAACACAATACAAACACATCTGTTATTCCTATGAGCGCCTTCAAAAGACGTCAACAAATATTAAAATTAACAAAATCACCGCAAACGCTTTGTAGTCAACGGAAATATCATCTCACACTGAACGAATAACGTTGGATCCATCATAAGGAACCTAAGGGCATCTCCGACGCTAGCCCTCAAAACAGACGTTGTATTTGTCCGCGGCCGGTGATCTTTCTTCAAACCTCCTCCCGCAATGCAAACAAATTCCGACATAGTTCATGCAAACATGATAGAATTCATGCAAACAGACACAAGGTCGATATTAATTTACATAAATCATACGATATTCCGCCCATTCAACTAAAACCAAAAAAGTCTAGACTAATTTGTAGCAGATAGTGACATTGTATGCCTAGCCGGGTTGACCTGTGGCACCTCCATTGTCGTATGTGCTCCCGTCATCGTAGTTGGAGTGGTCCTTCCAGCAGGGGAAGTGCGCGGGGGTCACAACAGCCCTGCTTGGGCCCTGTCTGGCACTCGTGAAGGATCCGCTCGGCTTCCTCCCGTGTCGTGCGGAGGGTCGCCTCGGCCAACGACGACCCTGGTCGACAGTCGTCCCCTTGCCCCTGCCAGGGGCGACGGAGGTGTCACTGAGCGACCATTCCTTCTCAATCTTGGCGAGCTCTTGAAGGAAATATGCCCTAGAGGCAATAATAAAGTTATTGTTTATTTCCTTATATATCATGATAAAAGTTTATTATTCATGCTAGAATTGTATTAACCGGAAACATAATACATGTGTGAATACATAGACAAAAGAGTGTCACGAGTATGCCTCTACTAGACTAGCTTGTTAATCAAAAGATGGTTATGTTTCCTAACCATGGACAAAGAGTTGTCATTTGATTAACAGGATCACATCATTAGATGAAT
>NC_053027.1:481849132-481861624 GCF_003073215.2 Triticum urartu
TTAGGTTTAGACAGACAAGTCAATAGCTCTCGAGAGAGAGCACCCTTGTAATCGTGATCATCATCATCAATATCAATGAAGCAAGATGTAGGCTTTTACCTCCATCACGAGGGGCCGAACCTGGGTAAAACCTTGCGTCTCTCGGTTCCGACCAACACCTTCAAGCTACTACATAGATGTGTTGGCCCCAAAACTAAGTCCTTTTCACGAGGACATCTGTCGTGACAATTCCATGACAGAAAGGTTGTTGCTGATGCTGATGCTGATAGGGAGCTTTTCCTTGTGGCTTTGAAGGAGAACTTTTGTTGTTTTGATTGTAATTCTTTTTCTTGTGATCCTTCACATAGTTGAGTGAACCACCATGTGAGGCTTTGAGTCTATCCTCTTCTTGGACACACATTACTATTGTCTTTTCAATGTCCCATGTTCCAGGTGACATATTGTAGTTTACAACAAAAGTTTCAAACTCCTTTGGCGGTGAAGCCATGACCAGGTGGACCAGGAGCTTTGGTTTGATCTCCAGATCCTCACCCACGGTCTTTAGCTTTGCTGCCATATTGCTCATCCTGAGGATGTGCTCTCTTATTCCATGACTACCATCAGTGTAGCGTTCTGTCACCAGTTGCTCTAACACCTGGGTGGCATATATCTTTGAAGAGCTAGTGAACTGGATCTTTATCTTTGTAAGCAACTCCCCTGCGGAAGTGCACTCTGCAATGGAGCCCACAATGGTGCTCTCAATTGTATTATTTATAAATGTCATGCACTTTTTGTTTGCATTGACCCACTTTTGGTTTTCTATGATGTATGACATCTCCAAAGGAGCATAATCCCCCCCCCCCATCTTTTTAGCCCACACAGCATCATCATCAGTGGCCTCTCTTACTTGCTCTATAGGTCTAATCGGCTCTGGTTCATCCAGAACCCAGTCCAGATCAGCACAAACAAATGCCAGTTCAACTTTCTTCCCCCACTCAGTGTGATTGTCAACTTTGAGTGTCGGAACATCCTTTAGGCAACTCATCAAGTGAAAAGCCTCCTGAAATCACAATTTAAGTGACATCAGTATAACAATCATATGCATTAATCTAACGTTGGTCAAATTAAACATACAATTGTCAATGCAATTAAATCTATATTACCGTTGGGCAAAATATTAGAAATAAATGCACCTTCAAATTTCAATAATAAAACATGATCATGTTATTAACAACGTTGGTCATAAAGATAACATAATCATATTCATTTTAATAATCACTTTAACATGCTCTTAAAAATAATTATATTTAAACTTTTATTTTCTTTGAAAAAGGCACTATTAATTATTTACGCAGCGGAAAAACATGAATAAAAATTCTTGAACTTTTACTCTTTACAGAAACTTTTCTTTGACCGAAAAAAAAACATTAACTTTTTTATTTTCTCTATTTTCTTTATAAAATTCGTGAACATTTCTTATTTTGAAAATTTTCTATTCTCTGAAAAAACAGAAAATAGCTGCAGCACAGCCTAGCACGCAGGCGCTGCAGTGGAAAGAGCCGGTCCATGGCTCACAACCGTCCAATGCAATCTGACGACCAGCTGTTCATTTCGCTGGATCAAAACCAGCTGCGATCGGCCTCCCGATCGAACACTAGCGTCATCCGGTTGCTCACGCGCCTCTCTCTGGCTCTCCTCATGGCGGCGGAGCCAAGGAGCTGTGCTCCGGCCGCCCGCGATGGTGTCGACTACCACCGTGCCGCACGCGCCTACTCTCCCTTCCCTTTCCCTTCTTCTTTCTGTTCCTCTCCTGTCGGGGAAAAAGGGGCAACGCCCTGGTCGGCTACTCCGTCCACCGGCGACGGTGGCGAGGGCCACCGTGCCGCGTCGCGTTGTGTGATAACCCACAAGTATAGGAGATCGCAACAGTTTTCGAGGGTAGAGTATTCAACCCAAATTTATTGATTCGACACAAGGGGGGCCAAAGAATATTCTCAAGTATTAGCAGCTGAGTTGTCAATTCAACCACACCTGGAAACTTAATGTTAGCAGCAAAGTATTTAGTAGCAAAGTAATATGATAGTAGTGGTAACGATAGCAAAAGGTAATAGTAGCAAAAGTAGTGTTTTTGGTATTTTGTAGTGATGATAGCAATAGCAACGGAAAAGTAAATAAGCGAAGAACAATATATGGAAAGCTCGTAGGCAATGGATCGGTGATAGAGAATTATGCCGGATGCGGTTCATCATGTAACAGTCATAACCTAGGGTGACACAGAACTAGCTCTAATTCATCAATATAATGTAGGCATGTATTCCGAATATATTCATACGTGCTTATGGAAAAGAACTTGCATGACATCTTTTGCCCTACCCTCCCGTGGCAGCGGGGTCCTAATGGAAACTAAGTGATATTAAGGCATCCTTTTAATAGAGTACCGGACCAAAGTATTAACACATAGTGAATACATGAACTCCTCAAACTTTGGTCATCACCGGTAAGTATCCTGATTATTGTCACTTCAGGCTTAACTGATCATAACACATAATAGGTGACTATAGACTTGCAAGATAGGATCAAGAACTCTCATATATTGATGAAAACATAATAGGTTCAGATCTGAAATCATGGCACTCGGGCCCTAGTGACAAGCATTAAGCATAGCAAAGTCATAGCAACATCAATCTCAGAACATAGTGGATACTAGGGATCAAAGCCTAACAAAACTAACTCGATTACATGATAAATCTCATCCAACCCATCACCGTCCAGCAAGCCTACGATGGAATTACTCACGCACGGCGGTGAGCATCAAGAAATTGGTGATGTAGGATGGTTGATGATGACGATGGCGACGGATTCCCCTCTCTGGAGCCCTGAACGGACTCCATATCAGCCCTCCTGAGAGGTTTTAGGGCTTGGCGGCGGCTCCGTATCGTAAAACACGATGAATCCTTCTCTCTGAATTTTTTCTCCCTGAAAGGAAATATATATAGTTGGGGTTGAGGTCGGAGGAGCTCCAGGAGGCCCATGTGGTAGGGGGCGCGCCCCCCACCCTCGTGGCTAGGGTGTGGGCCCCCTGGTCTTCATCTTTTTGCAAGGATTTTTTATTATTTCCAAAAGACGTTCCGTGAAGTTTCAGGTCATTCCGAGAACTTTTGTTTCTGCACATAAATAACACCATGGCAATTCTGCTGAAAACAGCGTCAGTCCGGGTTAGTTCCATTCAAATCATGCAAGTTAGAGTCCAAAACAAGGGCAAAAGTGTTTGGAAAAGTAGATACGACGGAGACGTATCAACTCCCCCAAGCTTAAACCTTTGCTTGTCCTCAAGCAATTCAGTTGATAAACTGAAAGTGATAAAGAAAAACTTTTACAAACTCTGTTTGCTCTTGTTGTTGTAAATATGTAAAGCCAGCATTCAAGTTTTCAGCAAAGATTATGAACTAACCATATTCACAATAACAGGTCTCATGTTTACTCATATCAATGGCATAATCAACTAGCGAGCAATAATAATAAATCTCGGATGACAACACTTTCTCAAAACAATCATAATATGATATAACAAGATGATATCTCGCTAGCCCTTTCTGAGACCGCAAAACATAAATGCAGAGCACCTTTAAAGATCAAGGACTGACTAGACATTGTAATTCATGGTAAAAGAGATCCAGTCAAGTCATACTCAATGTAAACTAACAGTAATGAATGCAAATGACAGCGGTGCTCTCCAACTGGTGCTTTTTAATAAGAGGATGATGACTCAACATGAAAGTAAATAGATAGGCCCTTCGCAGAGGGAAGCATGGATTTGTAGAGGTGCCAGAGCTCGGTTTTGAAATAGAGGTGAATAATATTTTGAGCGGTATACTTTCATTGTCAACATAACAACCAAGAGATGGCGATATCTTCCATGCTACACACATTATAGGCGGTTCCCAAACAGAATGGTAAAGTTTATACTCCCCCCACCAACAAGCATCAATCATGGCTTGCTCGAAACAACGAGTGCCTCCAACTAACAAGAGTCCCAGGGGGAGTTTTGTTTGCAATTATTTTGATTGTTTGCATAAAGCATGGGACTGGGCATCCCGGTGACCAGCCATTCTCGTGAGTGAGGAGCGGAGTCCACTCCTCTTGAGAATAACCCGCCTAACATGGAAGATAGGACACCCTAGTTGATACATGAGCTATTCGAGCATACAAAACAGGATATTTATTTGAAGGTTTAGAGTTTGGCACATACAAATTTACTTGGAACGGCAGGTAGATACCGTATATAGGTAGGTATGGTGGACTCATATGGAATAACTTTGGGGTTTATGGATTTGGATGCACAAGCAGTATTCCCGCTTAGTACAGGTGAAGCTAGAAAAAGACTGGGAAGCGACCAGCTAGAGAGCGACAACAGTCATGAACATGCATTAAAATTAATCAACACCGAATGCAAGCATGAGTAGGATATAATCCACCATGAACATAAATATCGTGAAGGCTATGTTGATTTTGTTTCAACTACATGTGAACATGTGCCAAGTCAAGTCACTTAAATCATTCAGAGGAGGATACCACCCTATCATACCACATCACAACCATTTTAATAGCATGTTGGCACGCAAGGTAAACCATTATAAGCTCCTAGCTAATCAAGCATGGCACAAGAAACTATGATCTCTAGTTGTCATTGCAAACATGTTTATTCATAATAGGCTGAATCAGGAACGATGAACTAATCATATTTACAAAAACAAGAGAGGTCGAGTTCATACCAGCTTTTCTCATCTTAGTCAGTCCATCATATATCGTCATAATTGCCTTTCACTTGCACGACCGAATAGTGTGAATAATAATAATAGTGCACGTGCATTGGACTAAGCTGGAATCTGCAAGCATTCAATAAATAGGAGAAGACAATGCAATATGGGCTCTTTTGTCATATCAACAATAATGCATATAAGAGCCACTTCAACAATTTAATCATGGTCTTCTCCTATCGACCCCCAAAGAAAAGAAAAGAAATGAAACTATTTACGCGGGAAAGCTCCCAACAAGCAAAAGAAGAACAGGAAATCTTTTTGGATTTTCTTTCTAATTACTACTACAAGCATGGGAAGAAAACTAATTAAAAGCTACAACTAATTATTTTTTTTCTTAAGGTTTATTAAACACACAAGAAGAAAGCATAAAAGGAAAATAAACTAGCATGGATATTACAATGAAAAAGTATGAGCACCGACATCTAGCAATGAGTGTGTGAACATGAATATAATGTCAGTGAGAAATACGTACTGCCCCAAGCTTAGGCTTTTGGCCTAAGTTGGTCTATGTCCACGGCTGGCCTGGCGGATATCCATAATAATAGTTGAGGTCGTACTGCAAAGAAGAAGACTCTGATTGCCACTAATTGGCAATCATCTCCGGATCCCAATGGTAATTAGACTGTCATGGAGGATCAACTTGTGGTTCCGACTCTGGCTCTGTGGTTGATGCAGGGTTCCGGTAGGCGTGAAAGCCTCTAACGGAACAAGGTACTGGCCTGCAGATAAATCAAACAAGGAAGGAGCAGGCAGGGTAATAGTCTCAGGATGATGTTTATGAAAGAACAATTTGTATTTAAGCTCCCCTTCCCTATTCTTAACAATAAAATCATGTGCCACCATACTCTTATAATCTAAATAAACAGTGGGCAGCAATTCTTCTTCCTTCTCATAATGCCTAATAGGTATGTTAAAATGTGCAGCTAGGCGTGAGGCATAGATGCCTCCAAAGATGGGGCCCTTTGTACGGTTCAGACTTAACCGTTTAGCAATAATAACACCCATACTAACAGAGTTATCACAGAATAAACCGTGGAACAAAATAATAATATCAGGAACACTAAGGTTTCCACAGTTTCCGCGACCAATTAAGCAACGACTAGCAAATATTGCAAAGTAGCGTAAAACAGGAAAATGTATGCTAGTGATTCGTGCATCAGAAACCTTCCTTCTTTCCCCTACAGTGATGGTATCAATAAACCCATCCACATTGCCGCGATGTGGTTCCTCTATCGTGACCTCGAAAGGAATCAAACAAACCCGACAAAAATCATAAAGTGACATCTCCTTATGCTCATCATATAAATAAAATTCCACCATAGGTGGTGAGCTCCTAGGATGGAAATGAAAGTTTTGCACAAAGATATTGGTGAGTAAGAGATACTATGCGTGTTGGTCGTGGAGGAAGGCGGTGAGGCTTGCATTCTCAGTCAATTCATAAAAATCATTGAGGGATTCGTGGATTAGGGGGTCTCCGGACAGCTGGACTATATCCTTTCGCTGGACTGTTGGACCATGAAGATACAAGATTGAAGACTTCGTCTCGTGTCCGGATGGGACTTTACTTGGCCTGAAAGACAAGCTAGGCAATACAGATATGTATATCTCCTCCTTTGTAACCGACCTTGTGTAACCCTAGCCCCCTCCGGTGTCTATATAAACCAGAGGGTTTTAGTCCATAGGACAACATACAATCATACCATAGGCTAGCTTCTAGGGTTTAGCCTCTCTGATCTCGTGGTGGATCTACTCTTGTAATACTCATATCATCAAGAACAATCAAGCAGGACGTAGGGTTTTACCTCTATCAACAGGGCCCGAACCTGGGTAAAACATCGTGTCCCCCGCCTCCTATTACCATCCGCCTTAGACGCACAGTTCGGGACCCCCTACCCGAGATCCGCCGGTTTTGACACCGACAATCATCATAAATCCCGGCTGCTCTCAAGAAATCATCGGAAGGCCATTCACACGGCCTAACCTCCGTGGTGCGAGGCAGATTATACTTGGGCTTCTTTGCTTTTTCATTTTTCTTTTCCTTCGAACTTCAGCTTGATGAGCCCTCAAAAATCTCTTCATTATTTCCTGAAAAATTCTGAAATTTTTAGTAACTTCTAAATAAAAGTAAACCAAACTCAACAAAATTGATAGGAACTACTCATACAAGTGCCTAGAGCCTATATCATGCATCAAAACTACTTTTGACCATATAAATTTGACATGCAAGCTCAAGAAAAGGGTCACCTAAGCAGCACAAATTTGCAATGAGTAAAGCACTAGAACAAAAACTAATTGGACCAATGGAGGAGTCACATACCAAGGAACAATCCCCCCAAGCAGTTTTGCGAGAGGTGCTTTGAGCAAGGAGATCGAAAATCGCAGCAAAATGAGCTAGAACTCGTGCTTGATTTGGATAATCGTGTTTGTGGGAGGAAGAAGGAATGTGTGGGTGCAGGAATAAGTGGAGGGGGCCACCATGGGCCCACGAGGCAGGGGGCATGCCCAGGGGGTAGGGCGCACCCTCCACCCTCGTGGCCAGGTGGATGCCCCTCGTGTTGTGTTCTCAGTGCCAAATATTCTCAAATATTCTAAAAAAAATCATATTTAAATTTCAGGGCATTTGGAGAACCTTTATTTTCGGGGTATTTTTATATTGCACGGATAATTCAGATAAAAGACAGAAGTTACTATTTTTATTTTATTTAATATAAATAACAAAAAGTAAAAGGAGGGTACCAAGAGTTGTGTTTTCTAAATTCATCCATCTCATGATCATCAAAAGGAATCTATTAACAAGGTTGATCAAGTCTTGTTAACAAACTCATTCCGAATAACATGGAATCGGAGAATTTTCGAATAACACTAGGTTACCTCACCGGGGATATGCACATCCCAATAATAAGAATATCATATTTCTTCTTGACAGTAGGAAGAGGAAATTCAAAACCTCCAAATATAATCGATGGAATTTTTCCAATAGAGTTGATACTATGAACTTGAGGTTGTTTCCTCGGAAAGTGTACCGTATGCTCATTACCATTAACATGAAAAGTGACATTGCCTTGTTGCAATCAATAACAGCCCCTGCAGTATTCAAAAAGGGTCTTCCAAGAATAATAGACATACTATCGTCCTCGGGAATATCAAGAATAACAAAGTCCGTTAAATAGTAACGTTTGCAACCACAACAGGCACATCCTCACAAATACCGACAGGTATAGCAGTTGATTTATCAGCCATTTGCAAAGATATTTCAGTAGGTGTCAACTTATTCAAATCAAGTCTACGATATAAAGAGAGAGGCATAACACTAACACCGGCTCCAAGATCACATAAAGCAGTTTTAACATAGTTTCTTTTAATGGAGCATGGTATAGTGGGTACTCCTAGATCTCCAAGTTTCTTTGGTATTCCACCTTTAAAAGTATAATTAGCAAGCATGGTGGAAATTTCAGCTTCCGGTGTCTTTCTTTATTAGTGAAAATTTCTTTCATATACTTAGCATGAGGATTCATTTTAAGCATATCAAATAATCACATACGCAAAAAGATAGGTCTAATCATTTCAGCAAAGCGCTCAAAATCTTCATCATCCTTTTTCTTGGATGGTTTGGGAGGAAAAGGCATGGGTTTCTGAACACATGGTTCTCTTTCTTTACCATGTTCTGTGGGGAACGTAGTAATTTCAAAATTTTCCTACGCACACGCAAGATCATGGTGATGCATAGCAACGAGAGGGAGAGTGTGATCTACGTACCCTTGTAGATCGACAACGGAAGCGTTGGTTGATGTAGTCGTACGTCTTCACGGCCCGACCGATCAAGCACCGAAACTACGGCACCTCCGAGTTCTAGCACACGTTCAGCTCGATGACGATCCCCGGACTCCGATCCAGCAAAGTGTCGGGGAAGAGTTCCGTCAGCACGACGGCGTGGTGACGATCTTGATGATCTACAGTCAGCAGGGCTTCGCCTAAACTCCGCTACAAATTATCGAGGACTATGGTGGCAGGGGCGCCGCACACGGCTAAGGAATAGATCACGTGGATCAACTTGTGTGTCTAGGTGCCTCCCTGCCCGTATATAAAGGAGCGGGGGGGAGGGCCGGCCCCTCTATGGGGCGCGCCAGGAGTCCTACTCCCACCGGGAGTAGGATTCCCCTTTCCTTCCAACTAGGAGTCCTTCCATGTAGTAGGAGTAGGAAACAAGGAAGGGGCGCAGCCCCTCTCCCTAGTCCAATTCGGACTAGCCTTGGGGGGGCGCGCGGCCTGCCCTAGCAGCCCCTCTCTTTCCCGTAGCCCAATAAGGCCCAATACTTCCCGGCGAATTCCCGTAACTCCCGGTACTCCGAAAATATCCCGAATCACTCGGAACCTTTCCGATGTCCGAATATAGTCGTCCAATATATCGATTATGTCTCGACCATTTCGAGACTCCTCGTCATGTCCCCGATCTCCATCCGGGACTCCGAACTCCTTCGGTACATCAAAACACATAAACTCATAATATAACTGTCATCGAACCTTAAGCGTGCGGACCCTACGGGTTCGAGAACAATGTAGACATGACCGAGACACGTCTCCGGTCAATAACCAATAGCGGAACCTGGATGCTCATATTGGCTCCTACATATTCTACGAAGATCTTTATCGGTCAGACCGCATAACAACATACGTTGTTCCCTTTGTCATCGGTATGTTACTTGCCCGAGATTCGATCGTCGGTATCTCAATACCTAGTTCAATCTCGTTACCGGCAAGTCTCTTTACTCGTTCCGTAATACATCATCTCACAACTAACTCATTAGTTGCAATGCTTGCAAGGCTTATGTGATGTGCATTACCGAGAGGGCCCAGAGATACCTCTCCGACAATCGGAGTGACAAATCCTAATCTCGAAATACGCCAACCCAACATGTACCTTTGGAGACACCTGTAGAGCACCTTTATAATCACCCAGTTACGTTGTGACGTTTGGTAGCACACAAAGTGTTCCTCCGGTAAACGGGAGTTGCATAATCTCATAGTCATAGGAACATGTATAAGTCATGAAGAAAGCAATAGCAACATACTAAACGATCGGGTGCTAAGCTAATGGAATGGGTCATGTCAATCAATCATTCACCTAATGATGTGATCCCGTTAATCAAATAACAACTCTTTGTCCATGGTTAGGAAACATAACCATCTTTGATTAACGAGCTAGTCAAAGTAGAGCATACTAGTGACACTCTGTTTGTCTATGTATTCACACATGTATTATGTTTCCGGTTAATACAATTCTAGCATGAATAATAAACATTTATCATGATATAAGGAAATAAATAATAACTTTATTATTGCCTCTAGGGCATATTTCCTTCAGTCTCCCACTTGCACTAGAGTCAATAATCTAGTTCACATCGCCATGTGATTTAACATCAATAGTTCACATCTTTATGTGATGTTCACATCTCCATGTGACTAACACCCAAAGTTACTAGATTCAATAATCTAGTTCACATCGCTATGTGATTAAGACCCAAAAGTGATCATGTTTTGCTTGTGAGAGAAGTTTAGTCAACGGGTCTGCCACATTCAGATCCGCATGTATTTTGCAAATTTCTATGTCAACAATGCTCTGCATGGAGCTACTCTAGCTAATTGCTCCCACTTTCAATATGTATCCAGATTGAGACTTAGAGTCATCTGGATCAGTGTCAAAACTTGCATCGACGTAACCCTTTACGACGAACCTTTTGTCACCTCCGTAATCGAGAAACATATCCTTATTCCAGTAAGGATAATTTTGACCGCTGTCCATTGATCTACTCCTAGATCACTATTGTACTCCCTTAACACAGTGTAGGGTATACAATAGATCTGGTACACAGCATGGCATACTTTATAGAACCTATGACTGAGGCATAGGGAATGACTTTCATTCTCTTTCTATCTTCTGCCGTGGTCGGGCTTTGAGTCTTACTCAATTCACACCTTGTAACACAGGCAAGAACTTTTCTTTGACTGTTCCATTTTGAACTACTTCAAAATCTTGTCAAGGTATGTACTCATTGAAAACTTATCAAGCGTCTTGATCTATCTCTATAGATCTTGATGCTCAATATGTAAGCAGCTTCACCGAGGTCTTTCTTTGAAAAACTCCTTTCAAACATTTTATGCTTTGCAGAATAATTCTACATTATCTTCCGATCAACAATATGTCTTTCACATATACTTTATCAGAAATGTTGTAGTGCTCCCACTCACTTTCTTGTAAATACAGGCTTCACCGCAAGTCTGTATAAAACTATATGCTTTGATCAACTTATCAAAGCGTATATTCCAACTCCGAGATGCTTGCACCAGTCCATAGATGGATCGCTGGAGCTTGCACATTTTGTTAGCACCTTTAGGATTGACAAAACCTTCTGGTTGCATCATATACAACTCTTCTTAAAATCCATTAAGGAATGCAGTTTTGTTTATCCATTTGCCAGATTTCATAAAATGCGGCAATTGCTAACATGATTCGGACAGACTTAAGCATAGATACGAGTGAGAAACTCATCGTAGTCAACACCTTGAACTTGTCGAAAACCTTTTGCGAAAATTCTAGCTTTGTAGATAGTAACACTACTATCAGCGTCCGTCTTCCTCTTGAAGATCCATTTATTTTCTATGGCTTGCCGATCATCGGGACAAATCCATCAAAGTCCATACTTTGTTCTCATACATGGATCATATCTCAGATTTCATGGCCTCAAACCATTTCGCGGAATCTGGGCTCATCATCGCTTCCTCATAGTTCGCAAGTTCGTCATGGTCTAGTAACATGACCTCCAGAACAGGATTACCGTACCACTCTGGTGCGGATCTCACTCTGGTTACCTACGATTCGGTAGTAACTTGATCTGAAGTTACATGATCATCATCATTAGCTTCCTCACTAATTGGTGTAGGAGTCACAGGAACAGATTTCTGTGATGAACTACTTTCCAATAAGGGAGCAGGTACAGTTACCTCATCAAGTTCTACTTTCCTCCCACTCACTTCTTTCGAGAGAAACTCCTTCTCTAGAAAGGATCCATTCTTAGCAACGAATGTCTTGCCTTCGGATCTGTGATAGAAGGTGTACCCAACTGTCTCCTTTGGGTATCCTATGAAGACATATTCTCCGATTGGTTTGAGCTTATCAGGATGAAACTTTTTCACATAAGCATCGCAACCCAAACTTTAAGAAACGACACTTGGTTTCTTGCCAAACCAAGTTCATAGGTGTCGTCTCAAGGATTTAGATGGTGCCCTATTTAACGTGAATGCAGCTGTCTCTAATGCATACCCAAAACGATAGTGGTAGATCGGTAAGAGACATCATAGATCGCACATATCTAATAAAGTACGGTATGACGTTCGGACACACCATTACACTATGGTGTTCCAGGTGGCGTGAGTAGTGAAACTATTTCACATTGTTTTAATTGAAGGCCAAACTCGTAACTCAAATATTTTACCTCTGCGATCATATCGTAGAAACTTTTATTTTCTTGTCACGATGATTTTCCACTTCACTCTGAAATTCTTTGAACTTTTCAAATGTTTCAGACTTATGTTTCATCAAGTAGATATACCATATCTGCTCAAATCATCTGTGAAGATCAGAAAATAATGATACCTGCCAGAGCCTATTCATCGGACCACATACATCAGTAGTATG
>NC_053027.1:481862624-481873676 GCF_003073215.2 Triticum urartu
CGCTCTTGCAAGAGTTGCATGAGCATCTGCGTGTTGGCATTGGTAGCGGCCATCACAGCTTGCCATGCCTCCGGAGGTGGAGGTGGTGGCGGCGGTTCAGGATTCTGACGTGTTGGAGGAGCCATCCTGAAGAGGGTGACATCCGTTAGCATCTTGACAGACATATATTCAAGCTGAATCAAATGGATCGAAATTGCAACATATAGTCTTAACATCCGAACAAAATGAACGAATGCATTCCAATTGAAATGGTCACACTTCCATAAATTGAGAAGCCACTTATATAGAGGTAGAAGAATAAAACAACAAGGTACGGACAAGAACAAATACTTGGTGAGGATTACCTAATAACAAACCAAATATTCACGGAAGAAATACTAGAGCTACATGAATTCCCACCTATGAAAATCCCGAACCTTTCCGGTTATGCAATCAGGTGTTGGGGATACAGGGGAAGCATAATATCTCACCCAAAGCTAGCAAATCCTACACCCAGCTGTATCCATCCTTCAACACATAACCAAGAAACCTTCGGAAATCATTTACCTCAACCTTCGAAAAGCATCCGTTTTACGAGTTATAGCATTACTCCCGAACTCCCGCCCTAGTAATGGGTGGCGTCGAGGTTATCTCACCAACAAGTGCATAAAAGAGATTTTCGATGTCGGCGAAACTCAGGAATTCCAGAATTGCAACGATAAAATTGTGACGACAACGCCTCGGAGCTCAACTCCCCGGGTGTCGGTGTACAAAAATAGGGGTACGCTTTTTGTAGCCCTATAACTGTGCACGGGCAGTCTGAGCCACGGGCACCACCACACTGAGGAAGGCAAGGGAGGTGAGCCAAGGTAAGGCCGAAGCTCAGGAGAAGCAGAACGACACCAAGACCAAGACCACAAAGAGCAAAGGGGACGAAGCGGACCTCCCCCCCCCGGCAAGATCCTTGCCGGGAGGCGGTTTTAGCAAACCCGGCAAAACCCTTGCCGTGGCAGCTCGCCCCACACCTACGGAGTGAGTCACCCTTGAGTCCACTGCCCCCATGGGGCAAGGATTTGGGAGACATTCCCGTGGTGGCATGCAGATCTTTGTGAAGACATTCAAGATCGGATACACCCTTCAGAAGATGATAATCATTGGCGGGATCCCAACCAAGGAGGACCACACGGCCCCTGGCAAGAGCCTTGCCGAGGATGACAGCAGGCGCCACAGCCAGACCCTTGCCGGGGCCCCAGCAAGGCCCTTGCCGAGAACACCCATAGGGCCACCATCAGGCCCACGCCAGGCAAACCTCCAGCACCGTTCACATGCAGCTGCCGACCCAACCAGCTGGGCAGGCACCTGCGTGGCAGCATGCAGATCTTCGTGGAGACCTACCACTGCGCCACCTCAGCTGCCTGCCTGCTTACATGGCACCGCGGGCACCGCTGGCCAGGGCGCGTGTCAACACGAGAGGAAGCGGCGACAGATGAGACAGGGCTCTCCCCCATCCCCGATAAAGCAAGGACACCTGGGAAAGACGCATTAAATGTGCCTTGTCATGTAATGCGAGGGATAACCTCGCATCACTATTCCCTTTCCACCTCCTGTGTGCCACTGTGGCTACCCCTTTCCCTATAAAAGGAGGCCCAAGGCGACCAGGAGAAGGATTCAGCTTTTTGGAGCTCCTCACGCCCCATAGCTAGCTCAAGAACACAGATATACAATCCACCAAAGCAGGAGCAGGGTTTTACGCATCATCGCGGCCCGAACATGGATAAACGAACCGTGTGCTACCTGTTAGATCCGCTTTTCTCACGACCCCGCGCCCCGCAACCGTAGCAGGGATTCTTGTGATCCCATAGGTGTCGTTCATCACCATGTTCGGATTTCGGGTTCCGGCAGACCCTTGAGGTTCGAACACTGAGGTGCGCGTGGAGATTTCGCCTCCTACCTACCTGCACCCCTCCGCCATGCAAAGATCTAAGCTATGGAAAGAACAACACAAGAGACACAGGGTTTATACTGGTTCGGGCCACCGTTGTGGTGTAATACCCTACTCCAGTGTGTGGTGTGGTGGATTGCCTCTTGGGCTGGTGATGATGAACAATACAAGGAAGAACAGCCTCGCGAGGGTCTGTTCTTGGCTGGGGGGATGAACTGCTGGGAGGAGTTCAGTCACCCTTCTCTCTCTCTCTCTTCTCGATTGTCCTCTTTCTTCCATCCTGCGGGTGGCTGGTCCTTTTTATAGAGGCCCTGGTCCTCTTCCCAAATATCGAGCAGGAAGGGATCCAACAATGGCGGGCTAATTTGAAGGGGGACAGCTAGCACCAGCTATCCTGACAAAAGTGGTCTTCGCCTGCACAAAGCTCTGGTGGTTACGCCGTCTTGGGCTCCATGATGACCTCCGTCTTGCAGTCCTCCTGGCCTTGGTCTTGTTGCACCGAAATGGCAACCTTTGCCTGATGCCTCGGTACTCCGCGGCTGCGCTTGCTCCCTTTGCACCAAAGGGGAAAGGAATACACTGCGCGGGCTGGCGCCCGCCTGGCGCCCTTGGTCGTCATGGCTTGCGTCACGGGCACCTCGTGAGGTACCCCGCCTTGATCTCTCCGCCTCCTCGCGAGCCAGCCTGATGAGGCCGTGCCTGAGGAAGCTCCGCGTCGTCCGCCCCGCGAGGCTTGGCCCCTCGCGAGGGTCTTGGGTCTGTGTTGGTGAAGATGGGCCGTGCTGGGCCCCCTTTTGAGCCACGCCGCAGGCCGCAGGCAGGCAAGTCTAGGGACCCCCGTTCCCAGAACGGCGACAGTAGCCCCCGGGCCCAAGGCGCACCCGGACTTGGCCGTGTAGGGAGGCGGAAGGGCAAGAGCGAAGCGCCGCGGGCCCTAACAGCCTGCGGCCTCGGGCGCCGCGTGGCGGTTGATTGGACGTGGGCGCCTTCACTTTCCCATGGCGCCTCGGCAACTGCACGGACTGGACAAGTCCCTGCATGCAAAGTGGGTCATGATTACCTGCAATCGTGGAGGTCGACGGTTGGCCTTCGTCGGCCATAAGTACGGAACAGCGCGCCCTTCCAGTCCATCCCTCCTTGCTTCTCCTTCTTCCCGGTCCTTGCTCCGTCTTGCTGCGATGGCTCCGATCCGCCGGTTCTCGACGACAGAGAAGGGAAAGGCTCCCCGAGAGGAACCAGACCCGCTCCCGCCGAAGAAACGGCTCGTCCTCCGTGGCCCGGACAAGGGGGCCCATCAGGTGGTGTCGAGGCCTTGGTGCGAGCGGGCACCGCCGGGGTTCCCACTTCCCTTGTACGCCCACATCGAGGGCCTTGAATGAGCTGATGCTGATCGCCACGGGCGGCGCCGCCGAGTCACGAAGGTGTGGGTCGTCCCTCCTGGGGTCCACACCGAGGGCTCCTCCTGAGAGTTCGTGCTCCACATCGCCATGCCTCCTCAGTCTTGGATTCGCCTTCCTCCCTTCTTCGCCTCCATCATCCCGCAGGGAGAACTCCTGGAGCTTTGGCTGCAGCACGCCGGCTGCAGCACCCTCGCGACCGAGGCAGAGGTCGCGGTCGTTGCCCCGGGCGAGGTCTTCATGACTCGGGGCTGGAGCGAGATCGCCCGGGTTTGCAGGACAAGAGACGCCCTCGCGATCCACTTGGAGTACGACGGTGCTTCGGTGATGTTCTTCAAGGTCTTCGATGTGAACGGGCGCCGGCTGGAGTGCTGCCCCGGGAGAGGTGGCCAGGACCCTGCTGCGGCGAGGACTGGGCCCGCCAACCGCTCCCTTGGCGGCTCCTCGGGCGGTGGAGGCGTCGGAGGTTCCAGTGACTCCGGCGAGCTCTTCGCGACTCCGGAGATGAGCGACGACAGCTACGAGCCCCCGAGCCGGCGCCGCTCCTGGAGCAGGGCGGGCTCGTCAGGCCGCCGCCAACTCTGATCTGGATGGGGTTGGCGCCGGTGCTTGACAGCCCACTGTTGATGATGGCTTCTTTTGCAGGGGCGCGCGTAGTTAGTGTCCATTTAGGATCTGTTCCCTGCGAGGAATCAAAGACGCGTCCCGTGGGGGTTTGTAAGGTGCCTGCAATCCTATTTTGTTAATATAACCCTTGTCATAGAATTGTGCGAGTTGCTCATTCCGTTTTAGCTCCGTCCTCCCTTTCGAACCTCACGATGGCTTGGTGCTCTGCGCCGACAGGTCCCAGTCCCAAGGCGGCTTCAGCCATTGCTGGTATGCCAGGTCGCAATGCCGTGGTCAAGGCCAGGAGGTGAGCGACCCGGAGTCCGGTAAGAGCCCCTGAGTCGCGATGCTCAGGAGGTCCCCTTTGGCGCTCAAGCAGCCGTCGTTCGGTGAGAAAGGAGAGCGGCGTCGCTAACACGGGATTGCATTAGGTGTGGGGATGATGCCATGGTAGCTGGCGCTTCCGGGTGGTGACTTATCTCGAGAATCAGAGGGCCGCTCTCTGGTGTGTCGCCGGGTCCGTGCATCGGCAGGCGTGAGGTTGCTCGCGAGGTCCTCGCGTGTTCCCTCCCCTCTCGCCTTTGCTCCCCTTTCTGCTCTACGTCCTCGGGTCCCGGCCCTCGAGCGAGTCTCAGCCGTCGCTGGTATGCCAGGTCGCGATGCCGTGGACAAGGCCAGAGGGTGAGGGCTGGAGAGCCAGTAGGAGCCCTGAGTCGCGATGCTCAGGCACCCCCCCTTTAACGTGCAAGCGGTTCGCGCGGATGAGAGTGAAGGAGACACCGCAAGGGCCTCGCCTGACGCAGCTCCTTTAGGAGATCCTGTAGACCCATCATAGAAAGAACGAGGGGTTGCCATGACAATTGACAGTCAGCCGTTGGTTGCTTCCGAGGGGTATGAGGCACTGAAGGCTTGACGAGGTGGCGCCATGCGGGGCTGCCGCGGCCAGAGCTCAGCCATTCAGGTTTGTCGGTTGCAGGACGGACCCATGCGCAAGCGTCGTGCCGTTTGGGAGCAGTTCCGTCAGTTGAGCGGGCAACTAGGTCAAGCACATTAGCCGCGGAGGAGGGGATTCGTTTAAGTAGATGCTGGGAAGGCGGACATCACTGGGTCTGGCCCGAGCGACTTGGGGATCATGCAGCCCGAGGGGCGCCCCCAACAAGGTAAGCTAACAACATGAAATAAAAGGGGTACATGTCGCAGGGACGGACCCACACGGCCTAGGAATAATGCAGCCCTGGGGGGCGCTCCCAGCTGGAAGTGAAACTTGAAAGATGTCACCTGATGACGTTGAGGACGAAGGGGTGTTGGTGTAGCAGACTCGGTGGGCTGCGGAAGCCGATCCTCATGAGCCCCCAGGCCCGGGGGCCTCGGGAGGCTCCGGAGGTGCTGGCGGCTCCCCGCGGACCATCTCCATCTCCGCCAAGGCTGCGGAACGCCTGGCCTCTTGTGCCCCCATGATGCCCCTCATGAGGCGCTGGTACGTGGTAGCCGCGTGCAGCAGGCCGTAAGGCATGTGAACGTAGCTGTGGGGTGGACCTCCGCAGTGCCCACTCGCGAGGGCTAGAGGCGCTCCAGAGAGGCGACTCGGTTGAGCCCTGGTATGTCGATGCAGACGCGCAGCCCACCCATCCTCGCCTGGATGGGGAGCCACTGCTGGTAGGCGGCGGCCGCCTTTCATGACTCTTGACTCCTGTAGCTCCTGAATGGCCTTGCTGACGAACTCCTGAGGGTCTGGCTCTCTTGCCTTGCTCCTTCTTGAGGGAAACGTGCTTCGAAACACGCCTCCATGTGGTGCCCAAGCGCCTCCCTCGTGACCCTAGCTAGGTCGGTGGCTCCAGGGGAGAGCCCCCGAGCCCTGCCTGAGGAGGGCGCCGGGCGCGCTTTCCTATGCGATGGAAGGAGGTTCCCCCCTGGGCAGGCGCGGGCCCTGAGGGGCCTGCCTCCTGAGGGGCCGGGCCGGACGATGTCTTCTTCTTCTTGGGGGTCTCGGGAAGCCTCCTGCTTCCGCGATCCGGGTCTTCCAGTGATGCGGCCTGAAAGGCTCGTTCCAGGGAACACACCGCGTCCTTCTCTTCACAGGGCACCGTGATGACTCCGCCACTTCCTGGCATCTTGAGGACGTTGTAGCCGTGGTGAGTTATGGCCATGAACTTGGCCAGCGCTGGGTACCCAAGGATGGCGTTGTACGGCAGGCGAATGTGAGCGACGTCGAAGTCGATGAGCTCGGTGCGGTAGTTGTCGCGTGCCCCGAAGGTGACAGGGAGGCGGACCTGCCCAATCGGGACCGTGGAGCCGTCGGTGACCGGAGAAAGGCTTGGTTGGCTGAAGCTGGGTGTAGGGCACTTGGAGGTTGAATGTTTCCACGGACAGGACGTTGAGCCCTGCCCGCCATCGATGAGGGTCTGGTGACCACCACGTTGCTGATGATTGGGGAACAAAGCATCGGGAGGACTCCGGCTGTAGCCGCACACTTGAGCTGATCTGCTGAGCTGAACGTGATGGCGCACGCCGACCACCTGAGAGGGCGCGTGGCTTCGAGCCTGGGGAGGACTGCATTCACTTCGCGGGCGAACTGCTTGAAGATGCGTTGAGAGGCTGGGGCTTGAGCCCCGCCCAGGATGCAGGCGATCGCGCGCGGCTCCTGGAAGCCCCCAGCCCCCTCGTCCTGGTGGCGGTCCTCGTTTCTCCTTGGCTGCGGCGGCAGCGGAGGGAGGCTTGCGTTGCCTTGCGGGCGATCCTCGCGAGGCTGATCCCTCCAGTCTCCCTCGCGAGGCGGGTCTTGCCAGCGATCCTCGCGAGGTTGATCGCCGCCACCCTTGGCGCGGGCCACGGTCTTCCCAGGTCCTGCGTTCCTTCCTCCTCCTCGACCGTAGCCCCGGTCAGCGGTCAGGGCGACGGCCGATCCTTCCTTCTCGCACGGCTCGGAGCTCTTGACATTCGTTGGTGTTGTGGGTGTGGAGGTCGTGGTACACACAGTACCGGCTGCCCTTGGAAGGTTCGGGCTGATCTCTGCCCCGCTTGGTGTCTGGTTCTGCCGCGAGCACGGCAGCCCCCTTGCACTTCACATCCTTGGCCTTGGGCTTCTTCTCTTTGGGGTCTGCGGCAAGCGGCTCAAGGAGGGAGAGACGCCCTTCCTCAGCCCTGGCGCACTTGGTTGCCAAGTTGAACAGCTCCAAGGAAGTGCATAGGTCTTCATGCATCGCCAGCTCCTCCTTCATCTTGACATCACGCACGCCGTCGGAGAAGGCTGAGATGATGGCCTCCTCAGTCACCTTGAGAATCTTGAGGCATGCGTTGTTGAAGCACTGGATGTACTTCTGCAGGGTCTCCCCAGGTTGTTGCTTGATGCGGCGCATGTCGCTCACGGCGGGCGGCCGGTCGCGAGTACCTTGGAAGTTGGCGATGAAGTGGGTGCGCATCTCGTCCCAGGAGGAGATCGTGCCTGGAGCCAGGTTCAGGAGCCAGGTGCGGGCCCCGTCCTTGAGTGCCATGGGAAACCAGTTCGCCATGACCTTTTCGTCTCCGTTGGTAGCTTCGATGCCCTGCTCGTAGAGCAGGAGGAACTCCGCAGGGTCAGCCGTGCCGTCATAACAAGGACGCAGGTCTGGCTTGAACTTGCCAGGCCACGCGACGCTGCGTAGCTCGGTGGTGAAGGCACGGCAGCCTGCTGTGGCCACGGGAGGCCTTGGGTGATGGAGAGCTTGGTCTTGCATGTCCCCACGCACTGCAGCTGGGAGCAGCGCGGGGTCTTGACGCGTGGGAGCAGGAGCATGGTCGCGACATGCTGGAGCAGGGAGCGCCCTGGCAGCTTCTTGCGGGCGAGGGACTTCTTGGTAGTTCTGCTCTTGCCGCGCTGGCACCTGATGGGGTGGGTTTCGCCCAGGGGCCACACACCTTGGAACCATGGTGCCTTCCTGAGGAGGAGGCGGCCGGGGCACCACCGGAGCTTCGTCGCCCGCGCGGGGCGGGGTGCGGTGCAGCGGAACGGATGGCGCAGGAGAGCCCCCTGCGGCGGACGAGCTCGGCGACGCGGTCGAGCCATTCTTCGTAGACGTCGTCGACGGGACGGTAGCGCAGGAGCTCGTTTGCCGCGATGAGCGCAGCTCGAGCCTCCATGGGTGCGCGGAGCGCGCGGGACGAAGAACCAGCTGGGGTGAGCGAGGGAGTGCGGTGCGGCCGTCTTGCCGCACGGACGGATGCTGAGACGATGCTTGCTGCTCGTCCCCCGCTGGGCCGGTGGCGGCGTTGACGGCAGGTGACGGGGAACGGCGAGGACGCCCGCCGACAGGGGCCGTCTGGGCGACGCGGGAAGCGAGAGCGGCCCGGCGCTCGGCGCGGCCCGACGAGCGTCAGACATGGGCGATGGTCGGAGGAGAACGGGGTGGTGGAAGACGAATTCCGGCGCACCCCTACCTGGCGCGCCAAATGTCGGATTTCGGGTTCCGGCAGACCCTTGAGGTTCGAACACTGGGGTGCGGCGGAGATTTCGCCTTCTACCTACCTGCACCCCTCCGCCTCGCTAAGATCTAAGCTATGGAAAGAACAGCACAAGAGACACAGGGTTTATACTGGTTCGGGCCACCGTTGTGGTGTAATACCCTACTCCAGTGTGTGGTGTGGTGGATTGCCTCTTGGGCTGATGGTGATGAACAATACAAGGAAGAACAGCCTCACGAGGGTCTATTCTTGGCTGGGGCGATGAACTGCTGGGAGGAGTCCAGTCACCCTTCTCTCTCTCTCTCTCTCTCTCTTCACAACTGATGATGCCTCTCTCAAAAACCTCTAACCTCTCACCCCCCTTTTCATCCTGCGGGTGGCTGGTCGTATTTACAGAGGCCCTGGTCCTCTTCCCAAATATCGAGCGGGAAGGGAGCCAACAATGGCGGGCTAATTTGAAGGGGGACAGCTAGTACCAGCTATCCTGACAAAAGTAGTCTTCGCCTGCACAAAGCTCTGGTGGTGACGCCGTCTTGGGCTCCACGATGACCTCCGTCTTGCAGTCCTCCTGGTCTTGGTCTTGTTGCACCGAAATGGCAACCTTTGCCTGATGCCTCGGTACTCCGCGGCTGCGCTTGCCCCCTTTGCACCAAAGGGGAAAGGAGGACACTGCGCCGGGCTGGCACCCGCCTGGCGCCCTTGGTCGTCATGGCTTGCGTCACGGGCACCTCATGAGGTACCCCGCCTTGATCTGCTCCGCCTCCTCGCAGCCAGCCTGATGAGCCGTGGCCTGAGGAAACTCCGCGTCGTCGGCGTCCGCCCCGCGAGCTTGGCCCTCGCGAGGGTCTTGGGTCTGTGTTGTGAAGATGGCCGTGCTGGGCCCCCCTTTTGAAGGCCCACGCCGCAGGCCCGCAGGCAGGCAAGTCCTGGGGACCCCCGTTCCCAGAACGCCGACAACTGACATCTTTGGCGCGCCAGGTAGGGGGGCATAGTGGTGAGAATCGGCTCTAGCAATCAGCTCAGCACTCCTTCATCTTCGTGGCTCTTGAAGAAGAAGGGAGGCCAGAAGATCGACACTCGAGCGATCGCAAACAGAAGCTAAGTTGCACGGAACCTTTATTTATGTTACCCTTCTTATTTGAGGTTATTCCCCCCCGGAGATATTCGCTTTGTATGAGAAGCCTGCACGCCAGGGGGCTCTACCTTGATCGGCAACGCCCTTGCCCTATTTCGAGTCCGCTCAACAGCTCAAGCAGCTGCGTCGAGAATGGCAGAGTAGCCTTCCGCGATCTGCAATGCCCCCGATTCTGACTCGAGTCAAACTCGACAGTTCAAGCGGCTACGTTCAGAATGGAAAGGTGGCTCGTCCGGCAGCACGCGTACCCAGCTGGCCATGGGGATCCGTCCCCAAAACGCCGCTAGGGGCTTCCGCGCTGGCAAGCCTACCCAATCGGCGTAGGGTGCGCATACAAAGAGGAATTGAACAGGGAAATAACATGCATGAAAATTAAGAGTACTTCAAAGTTATATTACATCACATCATTGCTGCGGTTCTAACTAAAGATAAAATTTGTCTTGCCGGGAACCCGCAGCGGCGAAGAAGACGGGATGCCTAATCCCGGCGCTGGCCTTCCACCCTCTTGATCTCGTCGATGCTGTCGGTGATGGGCTTGATGCTCTCCTTGAGCACCGTGAGGTCAGCACCATCCGACAAGCTCTTCATCGCGGCCGCGAAGTCAAGATCGGGGTTCCAGTACGCTGTCTTGGTGAGGACCTTGGTCACGACCCTCCAACAAAGTCGCCGGGACTCCTCGGCCAGCGTGGCTGTCCTGTTGGAGTGGAGATAAGCCAAGGCTCCAAGGACGGCCTCGAAGAACAGGGTCAACTTGGTGTTGACGGTCCCACTGCGCTCCGGGGCGTACCTCACGTGTGGCATCCCCATGGTGGCCAACTGTGAGGTGACCCTGCTGGCGACCTCCTCCAAACGGCTGATCCATCTGTTCTCGCCCGCCACATAATCCTGGTGGGAGGCGGCCTCGTTCGCCCGTAGCTGCTTCTCCTCCTCCAGGCTCCTGGTCAAGGTCTCGTCCCGAGCTCTGCCCTCCGACAGCATCTTCTCGAGATCCTCCAGCTTCAGCTTGAGGTCTCTGACAGAGTTTTGCGCTTCTGAGACCTCCCCCGCCTTGCTGATGACTGCTCCTTGTGCCTCCACCAAGGCGCTGTTCAGCGTGCTCTTCTCGTTGGACAGCTTGAGGGCCTGCTCCTTCAGCTCGTCCTGCGCCACCTCCAACTCCCTTACTTTGCCGGCATGGGCCAGAGCCTGGGCATCGAGTGCCTCCTTGTGCCTCTGCTCCAGCTCGTGAGTCCGTCGCGCGACAAGGGCCTCGAGCTCCTCATCCTTGCCGCGGAGCACTGCGGCAAGCTTCGCCTCACGCGTAGAGAGGTCCTCTTCCTGGGAAGCCAAGGTGGCTTGATGCTGGTTCCGGGCGGCCTCGGCCGCGGCAGCCAAGTTCGCCGCCTTTTCCTGGGCCTTCTCGATGTCGGCCATCTTCATGGTGAGCTCCACATCGCGCTCGGCCAATTTCTCCTGAAAGGCCCTCTGCTCCTCGCGAGCCTGGTGGAACCAGGTCTGCGTCTCGGCAACGCGCGCCTTGAAGTCCACCTCCGCGTTGTCCATTGCCATCCTCTTTT
>NC_053027.1:481874676-481920009 GCF_003073215.2 Triticum urartu
GAATTCATACTAACAACATTGCAATCATGCTCATCATTTATACCAAACATTCTATTGAATTCTTCTTCTATCAATTGAGCATTATTTTCCTTTCCATCATTTTCATGAAATACATTATAAAGATGAATAATATGATGCAACCTCAGTTCCATTTGTTTGTAGTTTTCTTTTATAAACCAAACTAGTGATAAAACAAGAAACTAAAAGATTTGATTACAATATCTAAAGATATACCTTCATGAACTCACCTCCCCAGCAACGGTGCCACAAAATAGCTTCATGTCTACTATGCAACTTTATTCTTGTAGACGTGTTGGGCCTCCAAGCGCAGAGTTTTGTAGGATAGTAGCAATTTCCCCTCAAGTGGATGACCTAAGGTTTATCAATCCGTGAGAGGTGTAGGATGAAGATGGTCTCTCTCAAATGACCCTGCAACCAAATACAAGAAATCTCTTGTGTCCCCAACACACCCAATATAATGGCAAATTGTATAGGTGCACTAGTTCGGTGAAGAGATGGTGATAAGAGTGTAATATTGATGGTAGAAATATATATTTTATAATCTGAATAAATAAAAACAACAAGGTAGCAAATAGTAAACGGGCACAAAAATGGTATTGCAATGCTTGAAAATGAGGCCTAGGGTCCGTACTTTCGCTAGTGCAATCTCTCAACACTGCTAATATAATTGGATCATATAACCGTCCCTCAACGTGCACCGAAGAATCACTCCAAAGTTCCTATCTAGCGGAGAATACAAGACGGAATTGTTTGTAGGGTACGAAACCACATCAAAGCTATTCTTTCCGGTCAATCTATCCTAGAGTTTGTACTAAAATAACACGAAGCTATTCTTTCCGATCGATCTAACCAAGAGTTCATACTAAAATAACACCAAAGCAAATTTAGATTCATAATATTCAATCGAACACAAAGAACTTCAAAGAGTGCCCCAAGATTTCTATCGGAGAAACAAAGACAAGAACGTGCATCAACCCCTATGCATAGATTACCCCAATGTCACCTCGGGAATCCGCGAGTTGAGTGCCAAAACATATATCAAGTGAATCAATACGATACCCCATTGTCACCACGGGTATTCATATGCAAGACATATATCAAGTGCTCTCAAATCCATAAAAGTATTCAATCTGATAACAATGAAATCTCAAAGGGAAAAACTCAATTCATCACAACAAGATAGAGAGGGGAAAACACAATATGATCCAACTATATTAACAAAGCCCATGATACATCAAGATCGTGACATCTCAAGAACACGAGAGAGAGAGAGAGAGAGAGAGATTAAACACATAGCTACTAGTACAAACCCTCAGCCCTGAGGGTGGACTACTCCCTCCTCATCATGGTGGCCGCCGGGATGATGAAGATGGCCACCGGTGATGATTTCCCCCTCCGGCAGAGTGCCGAAACGGGGTCTAGATTGGTTTTCGGTGGCTACAGAGCCTTGCGGTGGCGGAACTTCTGATCTAGGTTAACCCTGAGGGTATCTGAAATTTTTGGGAATTTATAGGGTAAAGAGGGGGTGCGGGAGGCCACTGAGGTGGGCACAACCCACCTGGGCGCGCCTGGGCCCCCAGGCGCGCCCTGGTGGGTTGTGCCCCCCTCGAGGCACCCACCAGGTGCTGCTCTAGCCCATCCTGGGTGTTCTGGTCCATAAAAATTCTCCAAAAAGTTTCGCGGTGTTTGGACTCCATTTGATATTGATTTTCTGCGATGTAAAAAACAAGCAAAAAACAGCAACTGGCACTGAGCACTTAGTCAATAGGTTAGTCCCAAAAATGATATAAAGTTGCTATAAAATGATTGTAAAGCATCCAAGAGTGATAATATGACAACATGAATACTTCATAAATTATAGATACGTTGGAGACGTATCAAATTCCAGCTGCCCGTATTATCCCCCTTTGTGTGAACCTTGCATATTATGAGGGAAAAGGCATTAGAATTACTCCATAAAACATTTTTATGCATAAAAACATAATAAATAACAGTAGGAAAACATGATTCGAAATGGACGTATCAACCGTCGAGGGTCTGTATCTTTCTGCAGAGCTTCCAGGCAAGCAAACCCCCCTTGATCATTCTGGTATCACCCATTTCTTTCCCTCTCATGCTTGCGTTAGAACTACTACTGCTTTTATATGATCCTATTCTGATGCATATCCTGTGTTTTCTCACCTGCTTTCATACATTACCCGTTTATCCTAAACTGCTTAGTATAGGTTGGCTAGTGATCCATCAGTGACCCCTCACCTTGTCCCAGTTGTCCCGCTTTATGTTCGATGACTCAAGCAACATGATGGACGACCAGCCCCCGACACCGCACATCACCCCCCCCCCTTAGTTGTACGACTCTGCAGCGTCACTATCGAGTGCCAAGGGTGATACCTCGTCAGCATTTCCGATGTTAACCCTGTAGTGTAGCTATTCGGTCGTGGTCATCGAGGGTGATTCCCCCTTCACCACTCCCGATAATGACTCAGTCGTGCAACCCTTCAAGTGTGGACCATCGAGGGTGATTCCTCCAAGTCTAGCTTGAGGGTTACATTGAGTGGGAATCCATCGAGGGCGATTCCTCGGGTTTCTCCCCTTGCTGTCTTGGACACACAGTTACTTTGACTTTACCATAGAACCATGACTGAAGTTGGGTCGGCCCCGAGGGGTACCCGCGAGAGAATTGTGATGTCGGGTTGACCGTGAGTGTACTCGCGAGTTGATGTGTAGTCGGGTTGATCTAGAGGATACCCACGAGTTTCCCATGCGGCGTGGCCGGGCATTCTTAGCCCTTGTCGCAAGTCCGTGAGACGGGGTGACGAGACCACATATCGTGGATCATTGATCGTTATCGCGCTCTCCCAAGACACCAACGATTTGGATATTTGATCCGAGGCCCCTGGCCTTTTTTGCACTGAGCACCACACGGGAATAAGTATGGGCACTCTATGTCGTATGTATCAGTCGAAGCTCTTCAGACGTCAGCGACTGTGTGGGGCGTGCTACCTCTTGATCACTGCGTTGGTTTTCCCTTGAAGAGGAAAGGGTGATGTAGCAAAGTAGTGTAAGTATTTCCCTCAGTTTTTGAGAACCAAGGTATCAATCCAGTAGGAGACTACACGCAAGTCCCTCATACCTACACAAACAAATAAGAACCTTGCAACCAACGCGATAAAGGGGTTGTCAATCCCTTCACGGTCACTTACGAGAGTGAGATCTGATAGAGATAATAATAATAAGATAAATATTTTTGGTATTTTTATGATATAGATTGAAAGTAAAGATTGCAAAATAAACGGTGCCAGAAATAGCTTTTTGACGGGAGATTAATATAAAGGAGAATAGACCCGGGGGCCATAGGTTTCACTAGTGGCTTCACTCAAGATAGCATAAGTATTACGGTGGGTGAACAAATTACTGTCGACAAATTGATAGAAAAGTGCATAATTATGAGAATATCTAGGCATGATCATGTATATAGGCATCGCGTCCGCGACAAGTAGACCGAAACGATTCTGCATCTACTACTATTACTCCACACATCGACCGCTATCCAGCATGCATCTAGAGTATTAAGTTCATGAGAACAAGGTAATGCATTAGGCAAGATGACATGATGTAGAGGGATAAACTCAAGCAATATGATATAAAACCCATCTTTTTATCCTCGATGGCAACAATACAATACGTGCCTTGCTGCCCCTGCTGTCACTGGGAAAGGACACCGCAAGATTGAACCCAAAGCTAAGCACTTCTCCCATTGCAAGAAAGATCAATCTAGTAGGCCAAACCAAACTGATAATTCGAAGAGACTTGCAAAGATAACCAATCATACATAAAAGATTTCAGAGAAGAATCAAATATTGTTCATAGATAAACATGATCATAAACCCACAATTCACCAGATCTCGACAAACACACCGCAAAAAGAGTTACATCGAATAGATCTCCAAGAAGATCAAGGAGAACATTGTGTTGAGATCCAAAGAGAGAGAAGAAGCCATCTAGCTAATAACTATGGACCCGAAGGTGTGAGGTAAACTACTCACACATCATCGGAGGGGCCATGGAGTTGATGTAGAGGCCCTCCGTGATCGATTCCCCCTCCGGGGGAGCTCCGGAAAAGGCCCCAAGATGGGATCTCTTGGGTACAGAAGGTTGCGGTGGTGGAAATAGGGTTTCATGGTGCTCTTGGATGTTTTCGGGGTATATGAATATATATATAGGAGGAAGAAGTAGGTCGGTGGAGCCACGAGTGGCCCACGAGGGGGGAGGGCACGCCCAGGGGGTAGGCGCGCCCCTGCCTCATGGCCTCCTCGTTGGTTGCTTGACGTCCACTCCAAGTCCCCTGGATCACATTTGTTTCAAAAATAACTCTCCCGAAGGTTTATTCCGTTTGGATTCTGTTTGATATTCCTTTTCTGCGAAACACTGAAATAGGCAAAAAAACAATAATTTGCACTGGGCCTTGGGTTAGTAGGTTAGTCCCAAAAATAATATAAAAGTGTATAAATAAGCCCATTAACATCCAAAACAGACAATATAATAGCATGGAACAATCAAAAATTATAGATACGTTGGAGACGTATCAAGCACCCCCAAGTTGAATTCCTACTCGTCCTCGAGTAGGTAAATGATAAAAACAGAATTTTTGATGTGGAATGCTACCTAGCATAATTCTCAATGTAATTTTCTTTATTGTGGCATGAATGTTCAGATCCGAGAGATTCAAGAAAAAAGTTTAATATTGACATAAAAATAATAATACTTCAAGCATACCAACTAAGCAATCATGTCTTCTCAAAATAACACGGCAAAAGAAAGTTTATCCCTACAAAATCATATAGTTTGGTCATGCTCCATTTTCGTCACACAAATATGCTCTCATGTTGCACAACCCCGATGACACGCCAAGCAATTGTTTCACTTTAGTAATCTCAAACTTTTTTCAACTTTCACGCAATACATGAGCGTGAGCCATGGATATAGCACTATGGATGGAATAGAATAATGATAGGGGATTATGTGGAGAAGACAAAAAAGGAGAAAGTCTCACATCGACGAGGCTAATCAACGGGCTAGGGAGATGCCCATCAATTGATGTCAATGCAAGGAGTAGGAATTGCCATGCAATGGATGCACTAGAGCTATAAATGTATGAAAGCTCAACAAAAGAAACTAAGTGGTGTGCATCCAACTTGCTTGCTCACGAAGACCTAGGGCATTTGAGGAAGACCATTGTTGTAATATACAAGCCAAGTTCTATAATAAAAAATTCCCACTAGTATATGAAAGTGACAAAACAAGAGACTCTCTATCATAAAGATCATGGTGCTACTTTGAAGCACAAGTGTGGAAAAAAGGATAGTAGCATTGTCCCTTTTTTGGCCTTTATTTTTTTAGCCTTTCTTCTCTTTTTTATTTTTTATTTGGGACAATGCTCTATTAATGATGATCATCACACTTCTATTTATTTACAACTCAATGATTACAACTCGATACTAGAACAAAACATGACTCTATATGAATGCCTCCGGCGGTGTACCGGGAAGGGCAATGAATCAAGAGTGACATGTATGATAAATTATGCATGGTGGCTTTGCCACAAATATGATGTCAACTACATGATCATGCAAAGCAATATGACAATGATGAGGCATGTCATAAATGAAACGGTGGAAAGTTGCATGGCAATATATCTCGGAATGGCTGTGGAAATGCCATAATAGGTAGGTATGGTGGCTGTTTTGAGGAAAATATAAGGAGGTTTATGTGTGATAGAGTGTATCATATCACGGGGTTTGGATGCACCAGCGAAGTTTGCACCAACTCTGAAGGTGAGAAAGGGCAGTGCACGGTGCCGAAGAGGCTAGCAATGATGGAAGGGTGAGAGTGCGTATAATCCATGGACTCAACATTAGTCATAAAGAACTCACATACTTATTGCAAAAATCTACAAGTCATAAAAAACCAAGCACTATGCGCATGCTCCTTGGGGATAGATTTGTAGGAAAAGACCATCGCTCGTCCCCGACCGCCACTCATAAGGAAGACAATCAAAGAACACCTCATGTTTCAAATTTGTTACACAACGGTTACCATACGTGCATGATACGGGACTTGCAAACTTCAACACAAGTATTTCTCAAATTCACAACTACTCAACTAGCACAACTCTAATATCACCACCTTTATATCAAAACAATTATCAAGTATCAAACTTCTCATAGTATTCAATGCACTTTCTATGATAGTTTTTATTATACCCATCTTGGATGCCTATCATATTAGGACTAGTTTCATAACCAAAGCAAATTACCATGCTGTTCTAAAGGACTCCCAAAATAATATAAGTGAAGCATGAGAGATCAATAATTTCTATAAAATAAAACCACCACCATGCTCTAAAAGATATAAGTGAAGCACTAGAGCGAAATTATCTAGCTCAAAAGATATAAGTGAAGCACATAGAGTATTCCAATAAATTCTAATTCATGTCTGTCTCTCCCAAAAGGTGTGTACAGCAAGGATGATTGTGGTAAACTAAAAAGCAAAGACTCAAATCATACAAGACGCTCCAAGCAAAACACATATCATGTGGTGAATAAAAATATAGCCTCAAGTAAAGTTACTGATAGAAGAAGACGAAAGAGGGGATGCCTTCCGGGGCATCCCCAAGCTTAGGCTTTTGGTTGTCCTTTAATTTTATCTTGGGGTGCCATGGTCATCCCTAAGCTTAGTCTCTTGCCACTCCTTGTTTCATAATCCATCAAATCTTTACCCAAAACTTGAAAACTTCACAACGCAATACTTAAACAGAAAATCTCATGAGCTCCGTTAGTAAAAGAAAACAAACCACCATCATAAGGTACTGTAATGAACTCATTATTTATTTATATTGGTGTTAAACCTAATATATTCCAACTTCTCTATGGTTCATAACCTCCGATACTAGCCATAGATTCATCAAAATAAGCAAACAACACACGAAAAACAGAATCTGACAAAAACAGAACAGTCTGAAGTAATCTGTAGGTTTAGAATACTTCGGTAATCCCAAAAATTCTAAAATAAATTTCTGGACGTGAGGAATTTATCTATTAATCATCTTCAAAAAGAATCAACTTAATCTCACTCTCCAGTAAAAAATGGCAGCAAATCTCGTGAGCGCTAAAGTTTCTGTTTTTTACAGCAAGATCGCAAAGACTTTCCCCAAGTCTTCCCAAAGGTTCTACTTGGCACAAACACTAATTAAAAGCATAAAACCACATATACACAGAGTCTAGATGAATTATTTATTACTAAACAGAACCAAAAAGCAAGAAACAAAAATAAAATTGGGTTGCCTCCCAACAAGCGCTATTGTTTAACGCCCCTAGCTAGGCATAAAAGCAAGAATATATCTAGGTATTATCATCTTTGGTATGCAATCCATAAGTGGCTCTCATAATAGATTCATAAGGTAATTTAATTTTCTTTCTAGTAAAGTGTTCCATGCCTTTCCTTAACATAAATTGGAATCTAATATTCCCTTCCTTCATATTAATAATTGCACCAATCGTTCTAAGGAAAGGCCTACCAAGAATAATAGGACATGTAGGATTGCAATCAATATCAAGAACAATGAAATCTACGGCACATAATTACTATTTTCAACAATAAGAACATCATTAATCCTTTCCATAGGTTTCTTAATAGTGGAATCCGCAAGGTGCAAATTTAAAGAACAATCATCAAATTCACAAAAACCTAACACATCACACAAAGTTTTTGGAATCGTGGAAACACTAGCACCCAAATCACATGAAGCATAGCATTCATGATCTTTAATATTAATTTTAATAGTAGGTTCCCACTCATCATAAAGTTTTCTAGGGATAGAAACTTCCAATTCAAGCTTTTCTTCATAAGATTGCATTAAAGCATCAACGATATGTTTAGTAAAAGCCTTATTTTGATTATAAGCATGCGGAGAATTTAGCATGGATTGCAAACAAGGAAATACAATCTATTAAAGAAAAATTATCATAATTAAATTCCTTGAAATCCAAAATAGTGGGTTCATTGCTATGTAAAGTTTTGACCTCATCAATCCCACTTTTACCAATTTTAGCATCAAGATCTAAAAACTCCGAATCATTGGGGCACCTTTTAACTAAAGTTGACTCATCTCCAGTCCCATCATTATCAAGATTAATATTGAAAAACAAAAATTTAATAGGAGACACATCAATCACTTTTATATCTTCATCCTTATTATCATCAAAACTAGAAGAACACACTTTCACAAAGCAATCTTTTTTAGCACGCATCCTAGCGGTTCTTTCTTTGCACTCATCAACGGAAATTCTCATAGCTTTGAGAGACTCATTGATATCATGCTTAGGTGGAATAGATCTAAGTTTCAAAGAATCAACATCAAGAGAAATTCTATCCACGTTCCTAGCCAACTCATTAATCTTAGACACTTTTTCTTCAATCAAGGTATTGAAACTATTTTGTGAACTAATAAATTCTTTAATATTAGATTCAAAATTAGAGGGCATCTTATTATAATTTCCATAAGAATTGTTGTAGGAATTACCATAATTATTAGAGGAATTACTAGGAAACGGCCTAGGATTAAAATTACCTCTATACGTGTTATTACCAAAATTGTTCCTACCAACAAAATTCACATACATAGATTCATTATTATTCCCAATCAAAGTAGACAAAGGCATATCATTAGGATCAGAAGAAACACTCTTATTAGCAAACAATTTCGTAAGTTCATCCATCTTTCCACTCAAAACATTGATTTCTTCTATTGCATGCACCTTTTTACTAGTAGATCTTTTAGTGTGCCATTGAGAATAATTAACCATAATATTATCTAGGAGTCTAGTAGCTTCTCCTAAGGTGATTTCCGTAAAAGTGCCTCCCATGGCCGAATCTAAAAGACTTCTAGAAGCAAAATTCAATCTGGCAGAAAGTTTTTGTATAATCATCCAAAGATTCAAACCATGTGTAGGGCAATTACGTATCATTAATTTCATCCTCTCCCAAGCTTGTGCAACATGTTCATGATCAATTTGCTTAAAATTCATAATATAGTTTCTAAGAGAGATGATCTTAGTGGGAGGAAAATACTTAGAGATGAAAGCATCTTTGCACTTATTCCATGAATCGATACTATTTTTAGGCAAAGACGAAAACTAGGTTTTAGCACGATCTCTAAGCGAAAATAGGAATAGCTTCAATTTAATAATATCATTATCCACATCTTTCTTCTTTTGCATATCACACAAATCAACAAAGTTGTTTAGATGGGTAGTGGCATCTGATAATCCCCAAGTGCAGGGAATCATCGTAGCAATTTCCAGAGGTGGAAGTGATAAGTATGGAGTGTCGAACCCACAAGGAGCTAAAGGTAATATCAATATTCTCTGAAGCCCTATCTGCCACTGATACGACTCTACGTACACTGAACGTTTGCTTCCAACTAGAAACGAGAAATAAAACTACGTTGTGGGTATGAAGAGGATAACTTTGCATGATATCGGAGAGATAAAATATAAAAGTAGGGGCCGTTATCATAAAGTTAGAATATATTACTAAATATTATAAATAGCGAGTGTGGAATAATGGTGGATCGGTGTGCGGAATTGTCCTAGGAAATTGTTAACAAGACCGGTAATCACTATTGCAGTTTCATATGAGGGAGAGGCATAAGCTAACATACTTTCTCTTCTTGGATCATATGCACTTATGATTGGAACTCTAGCAAGCATCCGCAACGTCTAAACATCATTAAGGTAAAACCCAACCATAGCATTAAAGTATCAAGTCCACTTTATTCCCATACGCCATGTCCCGCTTATCCGTGTTTGTGTTTCCGTCACTCACGCAACGCAGATAATAAGCAAACCATGGACATATTGCAACACCCTACAGCAGGAATCTCTCACGCTTGCGCGACACAGTGGGCACCATAGGACAGCATCAAAGTAAAACATACAACTCATACCAATCTAGATCATCAATCAACCCAAAGACAAAGGATATCTACTCAAAACATCTTAGGATGGCAACACATCATTGGATCATAATATGTGGCATAAAGCACCATGTTCAAGTAGGGATTACAGCGGGGTGCGGGAGAGTGGACCGCATTAAAGAGATGAGGGTGATGATGATGATGGTGATGTTGATGAAGACGATCACCGCAGCAAAGATTCCCCTCTCGATGGCACTCCGGTGCCACCAAGAGAGAGGAGGAGAAGTTCTCCCCCTTGTGCTACCTCCTCCATGGCCTCCCGCCTGGATGGATAGAGGTTCCCCCTCTGGTCCTTGGCCTTCATGGTGATGATGGCCCCTCCGGGGTCGTCATCCATGCCCTCCGGTGATGATGGCCCCCTTCGGCAGGGTGCCAGAGAGGGCCTAGATTGATTTCTCGTGGCTACAGAGGCTCGCGGTGGCAGAACTTCCGATCTAGGTTAATTTCTGGAGGTTTCTGTATATATAAGAGGTTTTGGTGTCAAGAACAAGCCAGGGGGTCTCCGGGCTGTCCACGAGGTAGGGGGCGCGCCCAGGGGGTGGGCGCGCCTCCCACCCTCGTGGGCAGCCCGGGACTCTTCTGGCCCAACTCTTTTACTCCATGGCCTTCTTCTAGTCCAAAAATAAGCTCCGTCAAGTTTCAGGTCAATTGCACTCCGTTTGGTTTTCCTTTTCTGTGATACTCTAAAAGAAGGAAAAACAGAAACTGGCACTGGGCTCTAGGTTAATAGGTTAGTCCCCAAAACCATATAAAATAGCATATAAATGCATATAAAACATCCAAGGTTGATAATATAATAGCATGAATACTTCATAAATTATAGATACGTTGAAGACGTATCAGCATCCCCAAGCTTAATTCCTGCTTGTCCTCGAGTAGGTAAATGATAAAAGAAATAATTTATGAAGTGTGAATGCTAGCAAGTGCATAAGTTTCATCAATGATAGTTCCAATCACTTTTTCTAGCATCATTATATATCATAACAGTAGCTCATTTTCATAAAACTTTTCTTGATCAAGTAACATGCTATTCACATGTTAAAGTATAGATCATAAACTTTTCTTGAAACTAACAAACTATATTCTCAGTCATCAAACAATTGCAATTCATTTTATTTTCAGGAAGGGTCTATGTCAGAACTTTGATTTAGCAAACTCCACATACTCAGCTATCATTTAATCTTTCACAATTGCTAACACTCACGTGATATTTATGGGTTCAAAGTCTTAATCGGATACACAGAAAGATAGGGGCTTATAGATTCGCCTCCCAACCTTTTACCTCAAGGGTAATGTCAACAATAATAGTTCATGATAACTTACGTCCAATTGGATATATATATATATCAGGATCTTTCCAACACGCAGTGCTTGCCAAAGGATAAAATGTAAAAAGGAAAGGTGCAGCAGATCACCATGACTCTTGCATAAGGGTAGAATATAAAAGTAAATGGTAGGCCCTTTGTAGAGGGAAGCAGAGGTTGTCATGCGCTTTTATGGTTGGATGCACAAAATCTTAATGCAAAAGAACGTCACTTTATATTGCCACTTCTGATATGGACCTTTATTATGCAGTCCGTCGCTTTTATTTCTTCCACATCACAAGATCGTATAAAGCTTATTTTCTCCACATTAATAGATTATACATATTTAGAGGGCAATTTTTATTGCGTGCACCGATGACAACTTACTTGAAGGATCTTACTCAATCCATAGGTAGGTATGGTGGACTCTCATGGCAAAACTGGTTTAAGGAATGTTTGGAAGCACAAGTAGTATCTCTACTTGGTGCAAAGAATTTGGCTAGCATGAGGTGTAAAAGCAAGCTCAACATGTTGGATGATCCAAGACAATATACTTTATTTCGGATATAAGAAAACATAACCCATTACGTTGTCTTCCTTGTCCGACATCAACCTTTTAGCATGTCATATTTTAATGAGTGCTCACAATTACAAAAGATGTCCAAGATAGTATATTTATATGTGAAATCTCTCTTCCTTCAATATTCTTTCATGAATTGTTCAAGTGACAATTCTACGTTTGCTAACTTTCAATAAGTTTACTACCTATACTTATTCTGTGTAAAGTCATTACTCCCCATGGTATAAGCATATCAAACATATATAAATTCAGATTTATGATATTCAATTCATTCAACCATTTACTCATAGGATATATGTGAAGCACGTGAGCAAATGACAAACTACTCCAAAAAGATATAAGTGAAGGACACAGAGTAGTCAAATAATTAACTAGCCATGGGAGGATTCTTTTTCATTCAAGATTTCAGATCCAATGATTTTATTCAAACAGCAAGTAAAATTGAAAATACGCTCCAAGCAAAACACATATCATGTGACGAATAAAAATATAGCTCCGAGTAAGGTATACCGATAGTTTTTGAAGACGAAAGAGGGGATGCCTTCCGGGGCATCCCCAAGCTTAGGTACTTGAGTCTTCCTTTAATATTACCTTGGGGTGCCTTGGGCATCCCCAAGCTTAGGGTCTTTCCACTCCTTATTCTCCTCATATCGATATCTCAACCAAAGCTTGAAAACTTCAATCACACAAAACTTAACGGAACTTCGTGAGATAGGTTAGTATGATAAGGAGTAAACCATTCACTTTGGTACTGTCAAAGACAAGGATCATAATTGTTCTCACACAATGCTTACTGTACCATATCATTTCTACAATTTATATTGAGGAATATAAGCCAAAGAAACTAGAAAACAAGCAAACTATGCAATGAAAACAGAATTTGTCAGGAACAGAACAGTCTGTAATGATCTGGACACCAACCATACTTCTGCTACTCCAAAAATTCTGAAATAAATTGGTGGACGTGATGAATTTGTCTATTAATATTCTGAAAAAATAATCAACTCAATCGCACTCTTCTGTAACAAATGGCAGGTAATCTCGTGAGCGCAAAGTTTCTGTTTTTTACAGCAATATCACATTAACTTTCACCCAAGTCTTCCGAAAGGTCTTACTTGGCATTTTATTGAAACAAAAGATATAATACATGATTAATACATTATCTTAATATTGAGAACACACAAAAACAGTAAGGGTAAATATTGGGTTGTCTCCCAACAAGCGCTTTTCTTTAATGCCTTTTAGCTAGGCATGATGATTTTAATGATGCTCAAATAAAAGATAAGAATTGAAACATAAAGAGAGCATCATGAATAATATGACTAGCACATTTAAATCTAAACTACTTCCTACACCTAGGGATTTTGTGAGCACACAATTTATAGGAACAAGGATCAACTAGCATAGGAAGGAAAAACAAGGATAACTTCAAAACTTTAAGCACATAGAGAGGAAATTTGATATTATTGTAACTCCTACAAGCATATATTCCTCCCTCATAATAATTTTCAGTAGCATCATGAATGAATTCAACAATATAAGCATCACACAAAGCATTCTTTTCATCATCTACAAGCATATAAATTTTACTACTCTCCACATAAGCAAAATTCTTCTCATTCGGAATAGTGGAATCATTACTAACTAAAGTTGACACTCTTCCAGATCCACTTTAGATTATAGTATTATTCATACTCCAAAAGATATAAGTGAAGTTCATGGATCATTCTATAAAACCATACTCAAAAGATTTAAGTGAGGCACAAAGAGCAATTCTATAAGATCGTGCTTAAAAGATATAAGTGAAGCACATGAAGTATTCTATAAATTTATGAAGGGACATCTCATACTAGCATGGTTCTTAAAGAAAAAGAAAAACACAAAGGACACAAATCATGTGAACAAAACAAAAACCAAGGTATACCGATATTTGTTGAAGAAGAAAGATGTGATGCCAACAGGGGCATCCCCAAGCTTAGATGCTTGAGTATCCTCTGAAATATTTACTTGGGGTGCCTTGGGCATCCCCAAGCTTGAACTCTTTCCTCTCTTTATTCTTCTCACATCAGTAACTCCTCGTTCTTCGAACACTTCATCCACACAAAACTTTAACAAAAACTTTGTGAGATTCATTAGTATAACAAAGCAAATCACTACCTTTAGGTACTGTTTCAAACTCATTCCAATTTCATATTAGAACTATATCTACTGTAATCCAACTTCTCTATGGTCCATACCCTCCAATACTAGCCATAGATGCATCAAAATAAGAAAACAACACACGAAAAACAGAATCTGTCTAAAACAGGACAGTCTGTAGTAATCTGGAGGTTTAGTAAACTTCTGTAACTCCAACAATTATGAAATAAATTTGAAAAATTGAAAATTTTGTACAGAAGTAATGTACAAAAAGTTTCATACCCATTTGACTTTCTAGTAAAAATGTAAAATCACGCGCTACAGACAAAGTTTCTAATTTTTGTTCTGCACATAGTAAGCAAGCAATCTAATCATCCTACAACCAAAGCTTGGCACATTATTTTTATAATACAAAGGATATATATAAGGGGATAATTATTTACAGAGAAACTTCCATGAAAAAATCTACATTGTTTCCGTGAGCATGAACACAAGTGCTCAAGGTCGACCCTCACTTCTTCCATGCATAACTTTCCAATCACTTCTCTTTTTGAAAAACTTTTTAGGCATGAGAGGCAAGTAATTTTTTTGTATGTTTCACCCACAACTAAACAGAAACAAAAAAGGAAAAACAAAATCTACTTAGTGAAGAAAGCAAACAAGCATAGACAAGAATATGAACCCCGCTCTATTGCTCCCCGGCAACGGCGCCAGAAAAGAGCTTGATAATCCCCAAGTGCAGGGAATCAACGTAGCAATTTCCAAAGGTGGAAGTGATAAGTATGGAGTGTCGAACCCACAAGGAGCTAAAGGTAAGATCAATATTCTCTCAAGCCCTATCTGCCACTGATACGACTCTACGTACACCGGACGTTTGCTTCCAACTAGAAACGAGAAATAAAATACGTTGTGGGTATGAAGAGGATAACTTTGCATGATATCGGAGAGATAAAATATAAAAGTAGGGGCTGTTATCATAAAGTTAGAATATATTACTAAATATTATAAATAGCGAGTGTGGAATAATGGTGGATCGGTGTGCGGAATTGTCCTAGGCAATTGTTAACAAGACCGGTAATCACTATTGCAGTTTCATATGAGGGAGAGGCATAAGCTAACATACTTTCTATTCTTGGATCATATGCACTTATGATTGGAACTCTAGCAAGCATCCGCAACTTCTAAACATCATTAAGGTAAAACCCAACCATAGCATTAAAGTATCAAGTCCACTTTATTCCCATACGCCATGTCCCGCTTATCCGTGTTTGTGTTTCAGTCACTCACGCAACGCTGACAATAAGCAAACCATGGACATATTGCAACACCCTACAGCGGGAATCTCTCACGCTTGCGCGACACAGAGGGCACCATAGGACAGCACCAAAGTAAAACATACAACTCATACCAATCTAGATCATCAATCAACCCAAAGACAAAGGATATCTACTCAAAACATCTTAGGATGGCAACACATCATTGGATCATAATATGTGGCATAAAGCACCATGTTCAAGTAGGGATTACAGCGGGGTGCGGGAGAGTGGACCGCGTAAAAGAGATGAGGGTGATGATGATGTTGATGTTGATGAAGACGATCACCGCGGCAAAGATTCCCCTCTCGATGGCACTTCGGTGCCACCAAGAGAGAGGAGGAGAAGTTCTCCCCCTTGTGCTACCTCCTCCATGGCCTCCCCCTGGATGGGGAGAGGTTTCCCCTTTGGTCCTTGGCCTTCATGGTGATGATGGCCCCTTCGGGATCCTCCTCCATGCCCTTCGGCGATGATGCCCCCCTCCGGCAGGGTGCCAGAGAGGGCCCAGATTGATTTCTCGTGGCTACAGAGGCTTGCGGTGGCGAAACTTCCGATCTAGGTTAATTTCTGGAGGTTTCTGTATATATAAGAGGTTTTGGCATCGAGAACAAGTCAGGGGGGTCTTCGGGCTGACCACGAGGTAGGGGGGCGCACCCAGGGGGTGGCACGCCTCCCACCCTCGTGGGCAGCCCGGGACTCTTCTGGCCCAACTCTTTTACTCCATGGCCTTCTTCTGGTCCAAAAATAAGCTCCGTCAAGTTTGAGGTCAATTGGACTCCATTTGGTTTTCCTTTTCTACGATACTCTAAAACAAGGAAAAACAGAAACTGGCACTGGGCTCTAGCTTAATAGGTTAGTCCCAAAAACCATATAAAATAGCATATAAATGCATATAAAACATCCAAGGTTGATAATATAATAACATGAATACTTCATAAATTATAGATGCGTTGAAGACGTATCAGCATCTTCACTAGGAAGGCCGTTAAACGGATCTTTCATGACAAGATTCAACAAAGCGGCATTAATTTCACAAGATTCAGCATCGGCAAGAGGAGCAATCGGAGTGCTAATAAAATCATTATTGTTGGTATTGGAAAAATCACACAATTTAGTATTATCTTGAGCCATCGCGACAAACAATCCAACACACAAGCACACAAGAAGCAAGCGAAAAGAGGCGAATGGAAGAGAGAAGGGGAACAGGAAAAGAGGGTGAATAAAACGGCAAGGGTGAAGCGGGGAGAGGAAAACGAGAGGCAAATGGCAAATAATGTAATGCGAGGGATAATAGTTTGTGATGGGTACTTGGTATGTCTTGACTTGTGCATAGATCTCCCCGGCAATGGCGCTAGAAATCCTTCTTGCTACCTCTTGAGCACTGCGTTGGTTTTCCCTTGAAGAGGAAAGGGTGATGCAGCAAAGTAGCATAAGTATTTCCCTCAGTTTTTGAGAACCAAGGTATCAATCCAGTAGGAGACTACACGCAAGTCCCTCGTACCTACACAAACAAATAAGAACATCGCAACCAACGCGATAAAGGGGTTGTCAATCCCTTCACGATCACTTATGAGAGTGAGATCTGATAGAGATAATAATAAGATAAATATTTTTGGTATTTTTATGATATAGATTGAAAGTAAAGATTGCAAAATAAATGGTAATAGAAATAGCTTATTGACAGGAGATTAATATAATGGAGAATAGACCCGGGGGCCATAGGTTTCACTAGTGGCTTCTCTCAAGATAGCATAAGTATTACGGTGGGTGAACAAATTACTGTCGAGCAATTGATAGAAAAGTGCATAATTATGAGAATATCTAGGCATGATCATGTATATAGGCATCACGTCCGCGACAAGTAGACCGAAACGATTCTGCATCTACTACTATTACTCCACACATCGACCGCTATCCAGCATGCATCTAGAGTATTAAGTTCATGAGAACAGAGTAATGCATTAGGAAAGATGACATGATGTAGAGGGATAAACTCAAGCAATATGATATAAACCCCATCTTTTTATCCTCGATGGCAACAATACAATACATGCCTTGCTGCCCCTGCTGTCACTGGGAAAGGACACCGCAAGATTGAACCCAAAGCTAAGCACTTCTCCCATTGCAAGAAAGATCAATCTAGTAGGCCAAACCAAACTGATAATTCGAAGAGACTTGCAAAGATAATCAATCATACATAAAAGATTTTAGAGAAGAATCAAATATTGTTTATAGATAAACTTGATCATTAACCCACAATTCATCGGGTCTCAAAAAACACACCGCAAAAAGAGTTACATCAAATAGTTCTCCAAGAAGATCGAGGAGAACATTGTATTGAGATCCAAAGAGAGAGAAGAAGCCATCTAGCTAATAACAATGGACCCGAAGGTCTGAGGTAAACTACTCACACATCATCGGAGGGGCCATGGAGTTGATGTAGAGGCCCTCCGTGATCGATTCCCCCTCCGGTCAGCGGCGCTGGAAGAAGAAGGGTCAGCGGCGAGGAGGCTGAGCTGCCAGTAAGTAGCAGTGAAGGTTTGAACTTGGAAAGCAAGGAGGAACAATGGAAATGTGGCTTTCGATGGGAGGGAGGGGGCGAGGAGATAGATATTTCCGCGGTAGCAGAAAAATTCGCTCGGTGCAGCGAGAAACTGGCGCGCAAGTGTGGTTCAAGCGCGGGTGGTGGACTGTGGACGACGAAGCTTCCTGCGTAAGCTAGACAAGACGGTGCACCAAGATATTTTGTGTCGCATCCCACAAGATTCTTGCTAGTAAACTGTTTGTGATATACCTGATTTTTTTCATTATGTTTTGAAAGACAAAATGGTGTTACAGAGAGAAAATATGGTGTTTGAATTGCTAGAACATTTATGTACAGTGAACATGCAACTACATGAGTGTCATGTTTAAATTTGGAATTATTCCGAGTTTATTTGGCATTTTTATGCATTAATTGAGTTTCCAGGCATCTAATGTGCATAATTCAAATTTGAACTACAAGCACGTGCTCCAGTGCACCAAAGTTTGTTGAAAAATCACATGTGTGCCTTTGGGTGAATTTATAGGTCCCATGCAAGAATGGGAATGAAATTCAAACATCTGAGCGTCGTGGCTCAGCCGGGAACATTGAGAAACTTGGTTTTTAAATTTCTGTAAATTCAAACTCGCCTAAAAATCATGAAACTTGGCATGGTGTCATTTCATGGCACCAACATGATGTGGTAAAAAAATTGGACGCATTTTGACAAGCTTTGGTATAAGCTTCTTGCAAACCGGAGCTTCTCTCAAGAAGGCTCGTGGTTCCGAGAGGGAATGTGTCACCTTCGTGTGCGAAACGACATACATTGCCTTCTCCCGCCTTAATTTTTTTACACAAGCAGCTTAGACCAAATAGGAGTTTTGCGCTAAATTTTGGAGTTATTACGGGTTCGTTTGGCCTTTTTTATACATTAATTGAATTTCTAGGCATCTAATGTGCATAATTCAAATTTGAACTACAAGCACATGCTCTAGTGCACCAAAGTTGGTTATTGAAAAATCACATGTGTGCCTTTGGGTGAATTTATAGGTCCCATGCAAGAATGGGAATGAAATTCAAACATCTGAGCGTCGTGGCTCGGCCGGGAACATTGAGAAACTTGGTTTTTAAATTTCTGTAAATTCAAACTCGCCTAAAAATCATGAAACTTGGCATGGTGTCATTTCATGGCACCAACATGCTGTGGTAAAAAAATTGGACGCATTTTGACAAGCTTTGGTATAAGCTTCTTGCAAACCGGAGCTTCTCTCAAGAAGGCTCGTGGTTCCGAGAGGGAACGTGTCACCTTCGTGTGCGAAACGACATACATTGCCTTCTCCCGCCTTAATTTTTTTACACAAGCAGCTTAGACCAAATAGGAGTTTTGCGCTAAATTTTGGAGTTATTCCGGGTTCGTTTGGCCTTTTTTATACATTAATTGAATTTCTAGGCATCTAATGTGCATAATTCAAATTTGAACTACAAGCACATGCTCTAGTGCACCAAAGTTGGTTGTTGAAAAATCACATATGTGTCCTTGGGTGAATTTCTAGGTCCCATGCAAGAAATGGGAATGGAATTCAAACATCTGGGTGTCGTGGCTCGGCCAGAAATATTGAGAAACTTGGTTTTTTAATTCCTGTAAATCCAAAACACGCCAGAAAATCATGAAATTTGGCATGGTGTCATGACATGGCACCAACATATTGTGGTAATTTTTTTGGCCCAATTGGGACAAGCTTTAGTATAAGCTTCTTGCAAACTCGAGCTTCTCTCAAGAAGGCTCCTGGTTCCGAGAGGGAACGTGTCACCTCCGTGTGCGAAACAACATACACTGCCTTGTCCCACCTTAATTTTTTTACACAGGCAGCTTAGACCAAATAGGAGTTTCGTGCTAAATTTTGAAATTATTCCGGGTTCGTTTGGCCTTTTTATATATTAATTGAATTTCTGGGCATTTAATGTGCATAATTCAAATTTGAACTACAAGCACATGCTCTAGTGCACCAAAGTTGGTTGAAAAATCACATGCGTGTCCTTGGATGAATTTCTAGGTCCCATGCAAGAAATGGTTATGGAATTCAAACATCTAGGCGTCGTGGCTTGGCCAGAAATATTGAGAAACTTGGTTTTTTAATTCCTGTAAATCCAAAACACGCCTGAAAAATCATGAAACTTGTCATGGTGTCATGACATGGCACCAACATGCTGTGTTAATTTTTTTGGCCGAATTGGGACAAGCTTTGGTATAAGCTTCTTGCAAACTGGAGCTTCTCTCAAGAAGGCTCGTGGTTCCGAGAGGGAATGTGTCACCTCCCTGTGCGAAACGACATACACTGTCTTCTCCTGCCTTGATTTGTTTACACATGCAGCTTAGACCAAATAGGAGTTTCATGATAAATTTTGGAATTATTCTGGGTTTGTTTGGCCTTTTTTATACTTTAATTGATTTTCCAGACATTTAATGCACATAATTCAAATTTGAAGTACAAGCGCATGCTCCAGTGCACAAAAGTTAGACGAAAAATCATTTATGTGTACTTAGGCGAATTTCTAGGTCCCATGGAAGAAGTGGGAATGGAATTCAAACATCTGGGCGTCTTGGATCGGCCGAAAACATCGAGAAACTTGGTTTTAAAATTCCCGTAAATCCAAAACTCGCCTGGAAATCATGAAACTTGGCATGGTGTCATGACATGACACCAACATGTTGTGGTAATTTTTTTGTCCGATTTGCAATGGCGCACACATTAACAATCAACAAAGTCATTTTGGAACAAGTGTTGTCACATTACAAATCGGAAACACAAGTATTATTGAAACCGTGAGCTTTCTACTTACCATTTACGTGTCGCCACATGTCCCCTTTTTTATTGGCTAGGAGGTGCCATGCGGGGTAGCTATTTGAGTATGGGAGGCGTGCGATCAGACCCCTGCGCATGCTCATCGGGAGGAGAGCCCTTTGACCTCTATCCGCGGCCCACCTCCCTCCAAACTTTTCCATTAATGGCGCCTGTGCCCCTATTTCATGGCATCGCTATGTCTCACTCGACTGAGATTTAAGAGAGAAAAAAGAAAATCTGAAAAGAAAGTTTTGCACGGATCTTGATGTAAGATCTGACGGACCTATATAGCATCGAGTACGACTTATAACAAGACTTATGAATATAAGGATGGTGACAGTGGATAATAATTGGCTTACATATTTAGGAAGATAATTAAAAAAGCCACATGCGGCAACGCCCAAAATACACAAGGGCAAAAGAAGAAGGAAGACAACGATCTGGCTCGCTGATCTCTACTTTTTTGACGCATTGCTGCATGCCGTGGGAATTAGTAGTCTCTGCGGCGAGCGGCGATGAGCTCTTTCGTGTCCTCAAGATGCTGCTTGAGAGCATCCGTGGATTTCTCCACCAGCCTTTGGCACTCGATGCGGAGCATGGCATTCTCGTCCATAAGTTTCTTGACGATGACGCCGGTCCTCTACAACAAGGCAGTGGTCTCCTCGTGCTGCTTTGTTGTTCCGGCGATCTACGCCCTCAGCAGGTCGCGCTCGGTGCGGAGCTTCAACTTCTCCTCCCCTAGTCCCTGGATGACGCTGGTAGCACTTTCAAACGAGGCATTCATCTCGTCCTACTGCTTCATCCAGTCGGAGATCCGACCCATCGGGTCATCGAGCATAGCGTGCATGCGCCTATGAGAGTCCTCGCCTGCCCGTGGGCCATTTTACCAGGTTGCTGCTGCACGAGAGGACATCTCTACTGCATTCGGGCCGCAGCGGTACATCTCAGCTACTTTCGCGGCGTGGCCGGACCATTCTGCTGCATCGACGGCACGACGGGACCTCTGTGCTACTACAGCCGTGCGGCAGGACATGTCGGCTGCTTTCGCGGCGAGGCGGGACATCTCTCGTGCTTCCGCTTTCATGCTCGCCTCTCCTTGGTAGTAATCTCTCGACCCAAAACTCACGCTGGCCATGGCAGACGCAAGGGAACGACGATGAATGACTTGTTTGCTTTTGTGGATGAGGATCGAGTTGAGGAGGAATGTGCAATCATCTTGTAGTAGTATTTATAACTGAATACTAATATGCTCTTAAGTGGGAAACCGTTTAGGTTTTGATCGGTGTGAACAGGTTTGCAATTAAATATAGCGTGGTAGTAATTTGGAATGTGACGGGACACAGGCTCAAAATTTATTGACAGTTCTATAATTTCTAAGTGTGGCACTATTCTCGGACGGCGTAATGTGGGCACGCTTTCTCAGGAGCGTACATGGCGATTGCACCATAGGATGCACCGCAATAGGCGATGTCAGCACACGTCTTGTTCTAACAATCGTGCGCGCTCGTTATTACCATTGCGCATGCTTCTTTTAATTAGAATGTGTGCCTGTCTAGCGCACACACGTTGATCTGTCTAACTATTTCTATTTGTTGTGGTTAATCGCAAATAGTTCATCTGTGTGAAGTGTATGCCGTCAATCGCAAACATGTTGATCTGGCTGACCGTTTCTATTGTGTTTCCTAATCGCAAATAGTTCATCCGTTTGAAGTGTATGCCCTCAATCGCACACACCTTCATCTGGCTGCCCGTTTCTGTTGTCCCATCTCATCACAAACAGTTAATCCGACTGAACTGTATGCCATATATCGCAAATGCCTTCATTTGGCTGCCTGTTTATGTTCTTCTTCCTCATCACAAACATTTCATTGAACTGAACCGTATGCCCCGCATCACACACACAACTAAAATCTGAACCGTGTTTGATGTATCCGCCATCGCAAATGTTTTGCATCTTTTTTAGGTTTTTTTACATCACCGTTTTGCGATTAATGCATCACACATAGTTTCATCAAAGAATCTCTGATCGTAGTGTCGCGTTAGCAGCATCCTGTAGTAGTGTTAGCTCACCATATAAAATTCCATATAGATAGTACTCCCTCAAATGTATACTAGATGCCCCACCCACAAACGAGTCATCATGGTCTTTTGTTGTGAGACATAGACACTTTTAATAGTGAAACTTCAGGATTTCTCTGGGAACCAAGCAAGGAAATCAACATGATTCCTCAGCGACGTACATATCCTCAAAATTTGTTGCACATCCACGTCCCAGAAATGTTGCCGGAGACACTCCAGATTCCATCCACCATGATCAAAAAGGAAATCTGAAACTCGATTAAACTGGCAGCTTCTTTTTGGAGTGATCTGTCGTAGGTCGTTAACCCTAGGTATGCAAGGATCCCGTCACGTATGTACCATAGAGCCATCAACAATTCTCCAAATAATTCCTTCTTTCACTAGCTGAAGGCCGTACTCAATGCCTTTCCAGAAGCCAGAGAACAACCAGAAAACATTGTATCCAGAATATTTCCGTTTGGATAATATTTTGCTCAAAGTAGTCGAGCACACAAACTATCCGGGGTTTCAATCATCCACCATGTCTGTCTAGCTAGCAGGGCTTGGTTGAAAGCGCGCATATCTCTGAACCCCGATGCCACCCTTTGACTTTGCAAGGCGCATTTTATCCCAACTGAGCCAAGCCATTTCTCTCTTTCCTTTGTCAACTCCCCATCAATATTGTCTCATCATGCGTGCTAAATCGCCACACACAGAAGCAAGCAATTTGAAGACGCTCATAAAATATGTGGGGATAGCTTGCGCAACAGACTTAGTTAGAATCTCCTTATTACCCAAGTACATGAAATATTCGCTCCAATCTACTAGCTTCTTACTAATTCTTGCTTCAGTTGTTTCAAACCTACCTTTGTGCATCCTACCTTCTGGCACTATGGAAGGCCCAAATACTTTGGCTCAAAGACATCTTTTCTAATATCTAGGATTCTTTTAATGCCATTTGCCACTGTCCTCGAACAGTTATCAGAAAAAAGGATGGAACACTTTGAAGGGTTAAAAGTTGACCCGTGGCCGCTGCACAAGTGTTCAACAAACCTTTGACAATTGTAGTTTATTGTTCGGAAGCCCGGAAAAATAATTGAAAATCATCCAAAAATAATAAATGAGAGATCACCGGTGCACGTCCACATATCCTTACACCTTACATACTCCCGTCCATAATTGCTTTGTTGACAAGAACAGAGAAAGCATCAGCCACAAAAGAAACAAAAACAGAGATAATGGATCACCATGTCGAAGTCCTCGTGAAGGTGTGAAGGAATTTAAAATTTTCCCATTAAACTGCTGGAATTTTGTCTATTTTGGGCCAGCCCAATAGCAGTTTTAGAAATTCCTAATAAATTCTAGAGGCCCACGCAGCCCATTCATGCAAGGCAAGAGATGGAACTAAAGTTTAGTCCCACATTGCTAGTTTGGTGGGAGTTGGACCTCCTTATAAGGGAGGATGTTTCCCCACATGTATGAGCATGAAAACAAGAGGGACATTGACGCGCGCTCCTCCTTCACTGCCCGCCTCGTCACAACACGCTGCGCCGCGCCGCGGGTTGAGGGAATGAGCCGAGCCGATGTCTAAATTTTGCCACGCATAACTTGTATACGAAAGGTCACACGGAAGCTCAAAAGATTTTTTTCCATAGTGGAGACTGAATGCGAATGGTGCAGCCGAAGTCTCTTCGTCTCACCTTCTGATGCTGCCCTCTCGCCTCTCTCTCCTGTGCCTATAAAAGGGAGGTCGCTCCTCGCCAGAGATACACACCAGAATAACACATTCCTTCTCGCCCCCATGTTTCTGAGCACTGAGCTACTGCTACGTTCTTCCCCATCCCGGCTTGCGGTATGCACCGCAGGTCAGGACAGTAGGCCTTCGAAACTGCACCTATTTAATTCCTGTACGGGAGAAGGGTGATAAAGTTTTTGGGGACGCGACTACTGACTTCTTCGTCACGGACGCCCCGGACTCCGACGAGTACTTCCCCAATGATGACTTCTTCCCTGATGTCGACAACCTCTTCGACGACATGGCTGGCAACGACACCGACCCCAAGACTAGTGCTTCCACTGCTGCTGCACCATACGTTCTCATGCTCTTTCTGTTTGATGTTCTGCCACAGCTTCTTGCTATAGTGTCTGCTCTAGATATGCTCGATTCTACTTCATATATTCAGATGCTATTTACCTTCTCTCTATCAGATTGCATGACTTGTTATATCTCTGCTACAATAGTCATTTTTTATCTACTATTTCCGTTAATAAAATCATATGGTAAATTTCTCATATTTCCAACAATTCAAAAACCTAATCAAAGGCAATTTACCTCGAGTGTTTTTGCTGCTTCCATGAGACCTCCTATGTTTGAGGGTATCCACTATAAGAGATGGCGTGTGAGAGCAGTCTTATGGTTTCAAACCATGAGTTGCTATGACACCACTCTTGGCAAACCTGAAGGAGATTATGATGCTCAACAGGAACAAGCTTTTTAGAAAATGGATACTCTGTTTAAGGCTTCTCTCTTGAGTGTTCTTGGTGAGAACATAGTTGATGCTTATGCGTCAATTGACAATGGAAAAGATATATGAGACGCACTCGAGGCCAAGTTTGGGGTCTTGGGTGCCGGCACTGAGCTGTACATCATGGAATAATTCTATGACTGCAGGATGACTGGAGAGCACTCCGTGGTTGAGCAAGCTCACGAGATACAATCATTTGCTAGAGAACTTCAGCACTTCAATTGTATGCTACCAGACAAGTTTGTTGCCGGAGGCATCATCACTAAGCTTCCTCCTTTGTGGAGGAACTTTGCTACCTTACTGAAACACAAGAGACATGAGTTTTCCGTTCCGGATCTTATTGGTACTCTTGATGTGGAAGAAAAGGCGAGAGCAAAAGACACACGTGCTCGAGGTATTGAGGGAGGATCTAGTGCCAATCTGGTACAGAAGAAAAATTTCCAGCCCCACAAGTTCAAGAACAAGGGCAAGTTTGATGGTAAATCAAAGTTTGATGGGAAGAACAAGGTTGTACAACACACCAACTCAAGAAGAAGAATGATAAGAAGAAAGGTGTTTGTCATGTGTCCGAAGATCCTGACCATTGGGCTTCTAGTTACCCTAATCGTTATGACAAGCATCATCTTGGGAAAGGCGGCAAGACTGCTAATGTTGTCATTGGTGACACTGACATGAAGGATGCTGGGTATGGTATATTTTTATTTCCCACTATTCTTTCAGTATGTCATTCTCCTGATTGGTTGATTCACATGGGTCCTAATATGAATGTATGCAGTGATATTTCCATGTTTTCGTCTTATCAGACCGCAGGGACTTCAACCGCGCCGATGAGCAACGGTTCAAGTGCTTCTGTTCGTGGTGTTAGCATGGTGGATCTGAAGTTTACTTTGAGGAAGATCGTGCGGCTGAAGAACGTGCATTATGTCCCCTCCGTCAATAAAAATCTTGTTAGCAGATCTCTTCTGTGTAGAGATGGCTACAAGCTTGTCTTTGAGTTGAATAAATTTGTAATATCCAAGTATGGAACTTTTGCCGGTAAAGGCTATGAGTCAGGAGGCCTCTTTCGTTTATCCTTGTCAGATGTTTGCAATAAAGTCGTTAATCATGTTTGCAATAATAGTGAATCAAATGTGTGGCATTTACGTCTTTGGCATGTTAACTTTGGTTGCATGTCGCGACTAGCGAAGTTGAACTTAATCCCCAGTTTCACCATTGTCAAGGGATCTAAGTGTCAAGTGTGTGTGCAATCTAAGCAACCTCGTAAGTCTCATATGACTGCGGAAACAAGAAATCTTGCACCACTAGAGCTCATACATTTAGATCTTTGTGCAATGAATGGTGTGTTGACAAAAGGTGGAAAGAAGTACTTTATTATGTTGATGACCCACAAGTATAGGGGATCTATCGTAGTCCTTTCGATAAGTAAGAGTGTCGAACCCAACGAGGAGCAGAAGGAAATGATAAGCGGTTTCCACCAAGGTATTTTCTGCAAGTACTGAAATAAGTGGTAACAGATAGTTTTGTGATAGGATAATTTGTAACGAGCAATAAGTAACAAAAGTAAATAAAGTGCAGCAAGGTGGCCCAATCCTTTTGTAGTAAAGGAAAAGCCTAGACAAACTCTTATATGATGTAAAGCGCTCCCGAGGACACATGGGAATATCGTCAAGCTAGTTTTCATCACGTTCATATGATTCGCGTTCGGTAACTTTGATAATTTGGTATGTGGGTGGACCGGTGCTTGGGTGCTGCCCTTACTTGGACAAGCATCCCACTTATGATTAACCTCTATTGCAAGCATCCGCAACTACAACAAAAGTATTAAGGTAAACCTAACCATAGCATGAAACATATGGATCCAAATCAGCCCCTTACGAAGCAACGCATAAACTAGGGTTTAAGCTTCTGTCACTCTAGCAACCCATCATCTACTTATTACTTCCCAATGCCTTCCTCTAGGCCCAAATAATGGTGAAGTGTCATGTAGTCAACATTCACATAACACCACTAGAGGAGAGACAACATACATCTCATCAAAATATCGAACGAATACCAAATTCACATGACTACTAATAGCAAGACTTCTCCCATGTCCTCAGGAACAAAAGTAACTACTCACAAAGCATAAACATGTTCATAATCAGAGGGGTATTAATATGCGTATAGGATCTGAACATATGATCTTCCACCAATTAAACCAACTAGCATCAACTACAAGGAGTAATTAACACTACTAGCAACCTACTAGCACCAATCCCGGACTTGGAGACAAGAATTGGATACAAGAGATGAACTAGGGTTTTGAGATGAGATGGTGCTGATGAAGATGTTGATGGAGATTGCCCTCTCCCGATGAGAGGAGCGTTGGTGATGATGATGGCGATGATTTCCCCCTCCGGGAGGGAAGTTTCCCCGGCAGAACAGCTCCGCCAGAGCCCTAGATTGGTTCCGCCAAGGTTCCGCCTCGTGGCGGCGGAGTTTCGTCCGAGAAGATGGCTTCTTAATTTTTTTTCCCATCGAAAGACTCCATATAGCAGAAGATGGCCACCAAAGGGCCACCAGGGGGCCCACGAGGTAGGGGCGCGCCCAGGGGGGTAGGGCGCGCCCCCACCCTAGTGGGAAGTGTGTGGGCCCCTGGTGAGGTTCTTGTGCTCAGTATTTTTTATATATTTGGAAAACATCATCCGTGAAGTTTCAGGACTTTTGGAGCTGTGCAGAATAGGTCTCTAATATTTGCTCCTTTTCCAGCCCAGAATCCCAGCTGCCGGCATTCTCCCTCTTTATGTAAACCTTGTAAAATAAGAGAGAATAGGCATAAGTATTGTGACATAATGTGTAATAACAGCCCATAATGCAATAAATATTGATATAAAATCATGATGCAAAATGGACGTATCAACTCCCCCAAGCTTAGACCTCGCTTGTCTTCAAGCGAAAAGCCGAAATCGAAAAATATGTCCACATGTTTAGAGATAGAGGTGTTGATAAAAATAAAATATGGACATGAGGGCATCATGATCATTCTTAGAACATCAACTTATATAATTCTTGTCATATAATCTCTTATGCTAGAGTAATAATTCAATCACAATATCAAGTATGAATCGTAAACTTCATTGAAAACTAACAAACTACAATCTCAGTCATTGAAGCAACTGCAATTTATCATAACATAGGAAAGAGTCAATGTATAAAAGCTTTTCAGCAAGTCCACATACTCAACTATCATATAATCTTTCACAATTGCTGACACTCACGCAATACTTATGGGTATGGAGTTTTAATCGGACACAGAGAAAGATAGGGGCTTACAGCTTTGCCTCCCAACGTTTTACCTCAAGAGTAATGTCAACAGTAATAGTTCATGAAAACTCACATCCAATTAGCCATATATACTAGGATCTTTCCAACATATTGTGCTTGCCAAAGGACAAAATGTAAAAAGGAAGGGTGAAGATCACCATGACTCTTATGCAATGTAGGAGATAAAAGTAAAAGATAGGCCCTTCGCAGAGGGAAGCAGAGGTTGTCATGCGCTTTTATGGTTGGATGCACAAAATCCTAATGCGAAAGAACGTCGCTTTATATTGCCACTTGTGATATGGACCTTTATTATGCAGTCTGTTGCTTTTATTACTTCCATATCACACGATCGTATAAAGCTTATTTCCTCCACACCAATCAATCATACATATTTAGAGAGCAATTTTTATTGCTTTGCACCGATGACAACTTACTTGAAGGATCTTACTCAATCTATAGGTAGATATGGTGTACTCTAATGGCAAGACTGGTTTAAGGGTATTTGGAAGAACAAGTAGTATCTCTACTTGGTGCAATGAATTTGGCTAGCATGAGGGGGAAAAGCAAGCTCATCATGTTGGAAGATCCAAGATAATATAATTCATCTCAAATGTAAGAAAACATAACCCATTATGTTGTCTTCCTTGTCCAATATCAACTCTTTAGCGTGTCATATTTTAATGAGTGCTCACAATCATAAAGGATGTCCAAGATAGTATATTTATATGTGAAGACCTCTCTTTCTTTATTACTTCCTATTAATTGCAACGATGACCAAAACTGTGTTTGTCAACCCTCAACAACTTTTATTCATCATACTCTTTCTATGTGAGCTCATTACTCTCCATAAGACTCACATGATCCCTTTGTTTCTTTTTATTTCTTTCTCTTTTCTTTTATTCACTTAGGATCATGGCAAAATAATCAAGCCCTTGACTCAACACCAATCTTTATTATATAGCTCACGGACTCGATTACATAGAAGGATAATAAAGCAAAACTCACAACTAGATCATACTAAGAACTTTTATTCTACTAGATCAAGATATTACCAAAAGATCGAACTAAGAAAAACGGTAAAGATAAAAGTGATGGTGATACGATACCGGGGCACTCCCCCAAGCTTGGCAGTTGCCAACTGGAGTGCCCATACCAGAAACTCAATTCTTCTTTGTTGGTGGAGACGGTGGTGATTTTGTTGATGGCGTAGGCTTGTCGTCCTTCTTCCAAGGCATAGGCTCACCATCATAGAAAGATGACCGAGTCTCCGGGATCCTCAAATCTGCAGCCAAACTCATCCTTTTGAATCTATATTCATACTCACAGTTTTGGTTTTGCAGGTCATAGATTTGAGCTTGAAGGTGCTCAATTTTCTCGTGAAGCTTGAAGATGGTCTCCCCGATGTTGTCGGCATCCAGCTTGTGTTTGTTGGTGAATTCTGCAATCATCATGTGGTTGGAGTTGAGTCCACGCTCCACCATCCCTTGACACTTGAAAACTTGTTGCTCCATTGCTTCGAGCCTCGTCTCCATGCTTCCAGTCCCCTTCGGTCCCTTGGCATCACGGATGTGCAATAACCCATCACGCATCTCAATGGTTTGAGGGTGTCGCTGCACCTCCGCAAGGTAAGGGTTGATGATCTTCTCAAAGAACTTGTCCTTGGGAGCACTTGGAGATGCCATGATAATCTAGATCTGTCAGAAAAACAGCACGAAACAAAGACAGGAGATTTTTGCTTGATACGGGAGTCAAAACCCCCGGGAGATTATATAATGAATTTTTACCAACCAAAATATGTGTTGTGTACGAAAACAGAGTCCGGAGAGCACACGAGGTGCCCACGAGGTAGGGGGGCACGCCCAGTAGGGTAGGGCCACCCTCGTGGAGGCCTCGTGTCCTTCCCGTACTGCTTCTTATTTTTCTATTTTTCTAAATATTCCAAGACGGATAAATATTGCCATAAAAATTGTTTTGGAGTCGGTTTACTTACTGTACCACATACCTATTCCTTTTCGGAGTCTGAAACGTTCCGAAAAGTGTCCCTTATGTATTCCTCCGGGGTTACGGTTTCAATAACATTGGTTTCAACATATATGGGATTACCTGAGATATAATGTTTGATTCTTTGACCGTTTACCACCTTCGGATTTGTGCCTTCGAAGTTGTTGATTTTTATGGCACCGGAACGGTAGACCTCCTCGATAACGTAAGGACCTTCCCATTTAGAGAGAAGTTTTCCTCCAAAAAATCTTAAGCAAGAGTTGTATAGCAATACATAATCACCTACATTGAACTCACGCTTTTGTATCCTTTTGTCATGCCATCTTTTAACTTTTTCTTTAAACAACTTGGGATTTTCGTAGGCTTGGGTTCTCCATTCATCAAGTGAGCTAATATCAAATAACCTCTTCTCACTGACAGGTTTAAAATCATAATTAAGTTCTTTAATAGCCCAATAAGCCTTGTGTTCTAGTTCGAGAGGTAAGTGACATGCTTTTCCATAGACCATTTTATACGGAGACATGCCCATAGGATTTTTATATGCAGTTCTATAGGCCCATAATGCATCATCTAGTTTCTTGGACCAATTCTTTCTAGACCTATTAACAGTCTTTTGCAAAATTAATTTGAGTTCTCTACTACTCAATTCTACTTGACCACTAGACTGAGGATGATAAGGAGATGCAATTCTATGATTAACATCATATTTAGCAAGCATTTTACGAAAGGCACCATGAATAAAATGTGAACCACCATCAGTCATTAAATATCTAGGGACTCCAAATCTTGGAAAAATAACTTCTTTAAGCATTTTAATAGAAGTGTTATGATCAGCACTACTAGTTGGAATAGCTTCTACCCACTTAGTAACGTAATCAACAGCAACTAAAATATGTGTATATCCATTACAGGAAGGAAAAGGTCCCATATAGTCAAATCCCCAAACATCAAATGGTTCAATAACAAGTGAATAGTTCATAGGCATTTCTTGACGTCTGCTAATATTACCAATTCTTTGACATTCATCACAAGATAAGACAAACTTACGGGCATCCTTGAAGAGAGTAGGTCAATAAAAACCAGATTGCAGTACGTTATGTGCAGTTCTATCTCCAGCATGGTGTCCTCCATAAGCTTCGGAGTGACACTTGCGTATGATATGTTCCTGTTCATGCTCAGGTACGCAACGTCTAATAACACCATCTACTCCTTCTTTATAAAGATGTGGGTCATCCCAAAAGTAATGCCTCAAATCATAGAAGAACTTTTTCTTTTGCTGGTATGTGAAACTAGGTGGTATGAACTTAGCAACAATGTAATTAGCATAATCAGCATACCATGGAGCAGTATGAGAAGAATTTATGACATTTAATTGCTCATCAGGAAAGCTATCATCAATAGGTAGTGGGTCATCAAGCACATTTTCTAGCCAAGACAAGTTGTCTGCGACGGGGTTCTCGGCTCCTTTTCTATCAACAATATGCAAATCAAATTCCTGTAGCAAGAGAACCCATCTAATAAGTCTAGGTTTAGCATCTTTCTTTTCCATAAGATATTTAATAGCAGCATGATCAGTGTGAATAGTTACTTTAGAATCAACAATATAAGGTCTAAACTTATCGCAAGCAAATACAACTGCTAAGAATTATTTTCAGTAGTAGCATAGTTTCTTTGAGCATTGTCTAGAGTTTTACTAGCATATTGAATAACATTTAGTTTCTTATCAACTCTTTGTCCTAGAACAGCACCTACATCATAATCACTAGCATCACACATAATTTCAAAGGGTAAACTCCAATCAGGTGGCTGAACAATAGGTGCAGAGATCAATGCTTTCTTAAGTATTTCAAATGCTTCTACACAATCATCATCAAAAACAAATGGTATATCTTTTTGTAATAAATTAGTCAGGGGCCGAGAGATTTTTGAGAAGTCCTTAATGAACCTCCTATAAAAACCAGCATGACCAAGGAAACTTCTTATACCTTTGATGTCCTTGGGACATGGCATCTTTTCAATAGCATCAACCTTGGCTTTATCAACTTCAATACCTCTTTCAGAAACTTTATGCCCCAAGACAATACCTTCATTAACCATAAAGTGGCACTTTCCCAATTCAAGACAAGATTAGTTTCTTCACATCTCTGCAAAACTCGATCAAGGTTGCTCAAGCAATCATCAAAAGAAGATCCATAGACAAAAAAGTCGTCCATGAAAACCTCACAAATCTTTTCACAAAAGGCAGAGAATATAGCCATCATGCATCTTTTAAAGGTAGCAGGTGCATTACATAAACCAAAAGGCATACGTCTATAAGCGAAAGTACTAAAAGGGCGGAGTGGTATGTCCGGATCACTAGCGAGAGTGATGATCCCGTTAGGCGCGGGCATCTTGAGCTTCATGTACCCGTAATGGGGTATTGCTTGGAAGATTGTAAACGCTTCTCGCCCTAGCAGAGCGTGATAACCGCTGCTGAACGGAGCCACATGGAACGTGACCTCTTTGGACCTGTAATTATCCGGTGTGCTGAACACCACATCTATTGTGATTTTTCCTGTACAGCGCGCTTCCCGACTGGGGATTATTCCTCTAAAGGTTGTGCTGCTTCGCTCAATGCGGTTCCAGTCTATTTCCATTTTTTGAAGGGTTTCCTCATAAATGAGGTTCAATCCGCTGCCGCCGTCCATGAGTACCTTGGTAAGACGAAAGCCGTCCACTATTGGACTAAGGACCAATGCGGGTGGTGCTCGGGCTGTTCGGAATTTAGGTTCATCACTGGCGTTAAAGGTAATAGCCGTGTCACTCCATGGGTTTATTGTTGCTACTTTGTAGACTTCGGCAAGGCTGCGGAGTGTCCTTTTTCGCATATTATTTGATGCGGAAGTCTCGAAGACTGTTAATACCGTATTGGTGTCTTTGGGGTGGCTTTCTGTGGCCTCCAGAATTAGGAGATCTTCGCCAATTTTGGCCACCTGCCAAAGTATCCAACATGCTCTAAGGCTGTGAGTTGGTGTGGCGTCCTCTGTACTGTGAATTTTACAGGGTCCATTAAGCCATCCTTCCAGTATGGTTCCATGCCCTGTAGAGGGTTTTTGCTTTTTGGTGTTTGACCCGGGTGTCTGGCGATGATGCACCCTTTTGTTTCGGACTGGGTTTGTATTCAGGGCCGGATCGTCCCAAAATTTTATTTCGGTTTTCCAAGCGCTTTCCATCGCACAGTACTTTCGTACAATGGACGCCAAGTCAGTGAAGCGTGTAATATCACGGCGACCTATGGCATTGAGGATTCCCTTGTCTGTGCAATTATTGCAGAAGATTGAGATTGCGTCTTCCTCGCGGCAGTCCCTTATCCTGTTCCTAACCAGGAGGAATCTAGCCCAGTAATGATGTACTGTTTCTTTGGGCTCTTGCCTGATTTGGGATAGATCGCTTATGTTCGGGTGGGTGGGTGGAATTAAATCCGAAGCCTCACCCAATCTAAGGCTCAGAGGCCGAGGAATTTCTGAACTCGAAAATTTGGATTCCTGGATGTTGTCCAATGAATCCAACCCGTCGTCTGACTCTAAGTTCAGGTCTTGAGTGATATCCTCCCCTCCGCGGGTATCCGGCTTGGAGGGATCGGGAATCCGGACGTAGCTAGTCCTTAAGATAGATGAAGGGTCGCCGCACTATCCCTCTACCACGGCAACGTGATGGGTGACTTGGGGAGAGTTAATCTCTCTCAGATCGGGTTTAGGCCCAATCTGGTCGTAATCTGTAGCGACTCCCAGAGCGGCGATGCGATCCAAGAGCTCGTTTATGGAGGAGAGCTCCATTGGATCTAACTGCTCGGCGAGTTCCAAGCTGACATGAAGATTGTTTTCGATGGCTCGAGAGGTCATCATCGGCGCAGAAGCCGAACAGGCGGTCATAAGAAAACCACCTAGCCGGAGGGTTTGGCCCACAGCCAAAGCTCCCTTAGCAACGGTGCCGTCTTTAAAGACGGGGCGAGGCATCCTTCCTGATAGCGACGACACAGAGGAACTCTCAATGAAAGCACCAATGTCGGTGTCAAAACCAGCGGATCTCGGGTAGGGGGTCCCGAACTGTGCGTCTAGGCCGAATGGTAACAGGAGGCAAGGGACACGAAGTTTTACCCAGGTTCAGGCCCTCTTGATGGAGATAAAACCCTACGTTCTGCTTGATTAATATTGATGATATGGGTAGTACAAGAGTAGATCTACCACGAGATCGGAGAGGCTAAACCTAGAAGCTAGCCTATGGTATGATTGTTGTTCTCTATGTTGTCATATGGACTAAAACCCTCCGGTTTATATAGACACCAGAGAGGGTTAGGGTTACACAAAGTCGGTTACAATGGTAGGAGATCTACATATCCGTATCGCCAAGCTTGCCTTCCACACCAAGGAAAGTCCCTTCCGGACACGGGACGAAGTCTTCAATCTTGTATCTTCATAGTCCAGGAGTCCGGCTGAAGGTATAGTCCGGCCATCCGGACACCCCCTAATCCAGGACTCCCTCAACAGTTATACCTCCTTTCTTAGGAACACAATGAACAGGACTTACCCATCTACTATCAACTATGGGATAGATTATACCTACTTCCAGAAGTTTTAATATTTCCGTTCTTACCACTTCTTTCATCTTCGGATTTAACCGGCGATGGTGATCAACAACGGGTTTAGCATCAGGTTCCATATTAATTTTGTGCCGACATAGAGTGGGACTAATGCCCTTTAAATCATCAACAGTATATCCAATAGCAGCTCAGTGCTTCCTTAGAACTTTCAATAATCTTTCTTCTTCATGTTCTGAAAGGTTGGCACTAATAATAACAGCATATATCTTCTTTTCATCAAGATAAGCATATTTCAAAGTGTCTGGCGATTGTTTTAATTCAAACGCAGGATCACCTTTAGGTGGAGGAGGACCTCCCAGAGTTTCAATAGGCAAATTGTGTTTAAGCAAAGGACGTTGTTCAAAGAAATTTTTATCTATTTCATGTCTTTCATGCATATGAAAATCATTCGCATGGTCTAGCAAATATTGTTCTAAAGGATCAGTAGGTGGTACAACAATAGAAGCAAGACCAATTAATTCATCCTTACTAGGCAATTCTCTTTCATGAAGATTTCTACTAAACTTGGAAAAATTAAACTCATGAGACTCATCACCAAAGCTAACACCAACAATTTGTTTCTTACAGTCTATCTTAGCATTACTATATTCAAGAAAGGTCTACCAAAAATGACGGGACAAAAGTCATCTTGCGGGGAACCAAGAACAAGAAAATCAGTAGGTTATTTTATTTTCCCACACAAGACTTCAACATCTCTAACTATCCCAAATGGTGATATGGTGTCTCTGTTAGCTAGTTTAATAGTAACATCTATGTCTCCTAACTCTGTTGGTGCTACGTCTTTCATAATTTCTTGATATAAGGTGTAAGGAATAGCACTCACACTAGCACCCATGTCACATAAACCATGATAATAGTGATCTCCTATTTTAACTGAGATGACAGGCATGCCAACAACGGGTCTATGTTTATCTTTCTTATCAGGTTTGGCAATTATAGCAGCTTCTTCACAGAAGTAAATAACGTGCACATCCATATCTTCTTCCAAGAGATCTTTAACCATAGCAATACTAGGTTCAACTTTAATTTGTTCATCAGGTTTAGGTGTTCTAATGTAGCTTTCGTTAACCATAGTTGAAACTTTAGCATGTTCCTTTATCCTAACACGGAAAGGTGGTTTCTCAATATAGGCAGAAGGAACAACTGGATCAACATTATAAAGTATAGTTTCTTTAACTAGTACCGGTTCTTTGATTTATTATTTAATAGGCGGATGATATTTAAACCACTTCTCCTTAGGGGGTTCAACATGAGTAGCAAAATATTCACAAAAGGAGGCTACTATTTCAGAGTCAAGTCCATATTTAGTGCTAAACTTTTGAAAAGCATCAGTATCCATAAAAGATTTAACACAGTCATACTTAAGTTTAATACCTGACTCTTTACCTTTGTCGAGTTCCCAATCTTCAGAGTTGCATTTAATTCTTTCCAAAAGATCCCACCGGAATTCAATAGTCTTCTTCATAAAGGAACGAGCACAATAAGTATCAAGCATGGTTTGATCATTACGAGAAAGACGAGCATAAAAATTCTGGATAATAATTTCTCTTGAGAGCTCATGATTGGGGCATGAATATAACATTGACTTAAGCCTCCCCCAAGCTAGAGCGATACTTTCTCCTTCACGAGACCAAAAATTATATATATAATTCTGATCACGATGAACTAGATGCATAGGATAAAAAATTTGGTGGAACTCCAATTTCAAACGATTCCAATTCCATGATCCAATATCATTGCATAGCCTATACCGTGCCAATGCTTTTCCTTTCAAAGATAAAGGGAAAAGCTTCTTCATAACTTTATCTCCGGGTAAAACTGCAAGCTTAAACAATCTGCAAATTGGTTCCACATATATCAAGTGCATATTAGGATGTTCGGTTCCATCTTCTGCATAAGGATTAGCTAGCAGTTGTTCTATCATACCTGAAGGAATTTCAACATCAATATTTTCAGTAGGTGCAGTAGGTTGAGGTGTAGCTAATTATGGTTCCGGACAAGGTGAAGATACCCCGAACAAACCCCTCAAAGGATTGTTTTCCATAGTAACAAGTAACAATAAATTTCAGCACACTATATAAATGTTTCCTTACCAAAGGCGCTTCAGTCCCCAGCAATGGCGCCAGAAATAGCCTTGATGACCCACAAGTATAGCGTATCAATTGTAGCTCTTTTTGATAAGTAAGAGTGTCGAACCCAACGAGGAGCAGAAGGAAATGACAAGTAGTTTCAGTAAGGTAGTGTCTGCAAGTGCTGAATTGTAAGTAGCAAAGTAGGTTGATAGCAAGATAATTTGTAACGAGAAAGTAACAATAGTAGTAACAAAAGTGCAGCAAGGTAGCCCAATCCTTTTGTGGCAAAGGACAGGCCAAAACTGTCTCTTATGATAAGCAAAGCATTCTTGAGGGTGCACGGGAATTTCATCTAGTCACTTTCATCATGTTGGTTCGATTCGTGTTCGCTACTTTGACAATTTGATATGTGGGTGGACCGGTGCTTAGGTGTTGTTCTTACTTGAACAAACCTCCTACTTATGATTAACCCTCCTGCAAGCATCCACAACTATGAGAAAAGTATTAAGAATAAATTCTAACCATAGCATTAAACTTTTAGATCCAATCGGTCACTTACGGAATAGCGCATAAACTAGGGTTTAAGCTTCTGTCACTCTCACAACCCATCATCTAATTGCTACTCCACAATGCATTCCCTTAGGCCCAAATATGGTGAAGTGTCATGTAGTCGACATTCACATGACACCACTAAGGGAATCACAACATACATACTATCAAAATATCGAACACATATCAAATTCACATGATTACTTGCAACATGATTTCTCCCGTGACCTCAAGAACAATGGTAACTGCTCACAAATGATAAACATGCTCATGATCAGAGGGGTATTAAATAGCATATTGGATTTGAACATATAATCTTCCACCAAATAAAACATAGTAATCAACTACAAGATGTAATCAACACTACTAGTCACCCACAAGTACCAATCTATAGTTCCGGTAACAAGATTGAACACAAGAGATGAACTAGGGTTTGAGAAGAGATGGTGTTGTTGAATATGTTGATGGAGATTGCCCTCCCCAAGATGGTAGAGTGGTTGGTGATGATGACGACGATGATTTCCCCCTCATATTCATCTATTCAACCAACACAAAGAACTTCAAAGAGTACCCAAAAGTTTCTACCGGAGAGTCAAGACGAAAACGTGTGCCAACCCCTATGCATAAGTTCACAAGGTCACACAAGTCACAAGTTGAACACCAAAACATATATCAAGTGGATCACGTGAATATCCCATTGTCACCACAGATAAGCACATGCAAGACATACATCAAGTGTTCTCAAATCCTTAAAGACACAATCCGATAAGATAACTTCAAAGGGAAAAATCAATTCATCACAAGGAGATAGAGGGGGAGAAACATAATAAGATCCAACTATAATAGCAAAGCTCGCGGTACATCAAGATCGTGCCATATCAAGAACACGAGAGAGAGAGAGAGATCAAACACATAGCTACTGGTACATACCCTCATCCCCGAGGGTGAACTACTCCCTCCTCGTCATGGAGAGTGCCGGGATGATGAAGATGGCCACCGGTGATGGATCCCCCCTCCGGGAGGGTGCCAGAACAGGTTCCCGATTAGTTTTTGGTGGCTAGAGAGGCTTGTGGCGGCGGAACTCCCGATCTAGGTTATTTTCTGGAGGTTTCAGTATTTATAGGAATTTTTGGCGTCGGTCTCACATTAGGGGGGGGGGGTCTCCGAGTCGTCCACGAGATACGGGGACGCGCCCATGGGGTAGGGCGCGCCCTCCACCCTCATGGATGGCTCGGGACTCTTCTGGCCCAACTCTTTTACTCCGGGGGCTTCTTTTGGTCCATAAAAAATCATCAAAAATTGGCATGTCAATTGGACTCCGTTTGGTATTCCTTTTCTATAGAACTCAAAAACAAGGAAAAACAGAAACTGGCACTGGGCTCTAGGTTAATAGGTTAGTCCCAAAAATCATATAAAATAGCATATAAATGCATATAAAACATCCAAGATTGATAATATAATAGCATGGAACAATCAAAAATTATAGATACGATGGAGACGTATCATAGGTTTAGGGGTAGATAATTGTGGTTCCGATCGAGGTGAAGGTACCCCGAACAAACCCCTCAAAGGATTGTTTTCCATAGTAACATGTGACAATAAATTTCAGCACACTATAATAATGTTTCCTTACCAAAGGCGCTTCACTCTCCGGCAACGACGCCATAAAATAGACTTGATGACCCACAAGTATAGGGTATCAATTGTAGCTCTCTTCGATAAGTAAGAGTGTCAAACCCAACAAGAAATAAAAGGAAATGACAAGTGGTTTTTAGCAAGGTAATGTTTGCAAGTGCTGAAATTATAAGTAGCAGAGTAGTTTGATAGCAAGGTAATTTGTAACGTGGAAGTAACGATAGTAGTAAAAAAGTGCAGCAAGGTAGCCCAGTCCTTTTGAGGCAAAGGATAGGCCAAAACGTTTTCTTATGATAAGCAAAGTGTTCTTGAGGGTACATACACGGGAATTTCATCTGGTCACTTTCACCATGTTGGTTCGATTTCTGTTCGCTACTTTGATAATTTCATATGTGGGTGGACCGGTGCTTAGGTGTTGTTCTTACTTGAACAAACCTCCTAATTATGATTAACACTCCCGCAAGCATCCGCAACTATGATAAAAGTATTAAGAATAAATTCTAACCATGGAATTAAACTTTTGGATCCAATCGGTCCCTTCCGGAATAGCGCATAAACTGGGGTTTAAGCTTCTGTCACTCTCGCAACCCATCATCTAAATGCTACTCCACAATGCATTCCCTTAGGCCCAAATATGGTGAAAAATCATGTAGTCGATGTTCACATGACACCACTAAGGGAATCACAACATACATACTATCAAAATATTGAACACATATCAAGTTCACATGATTACTTGCGACATGACTTCTCCCGTGACCTCAAGAACAAAAGTAACTACTCACAAATGATAAGCATGCTCAAGGTCAAAGGGGTACTAAATAGCATATTCGATCTGAACATATAATCTTCCACTGAATAAACCATATAGTAATCAATTACAAGATGTAATCAACACTACTAGTCACCCACAAGCACCAATCTATAGTTCCGGTAACAAGATTGAACACAAGATATGAACTAGGGTTTGAGATTAGATGGCGTTGTTGAAGATGTTGATGGAGATTTCCCTCCCCAAGATGGGAGAGTTGTTGGTGATGATGATGACGATGATTTCCCCCTCCGGGAGGGAACTTCCCCCGGCGGAATCGCTCCGTCGAGGGCAAAAGTGCTCCTGCCCAAGTTCCGCCTTGAGACAGTGGCACTCCGTCCCAAAAGTCCTCTCTTTATTTTTTTTTCTAGGTCAAATGACTTATATACCAGAAGATGGGCACCGGAGGTCGGCCTGGGTGAGCACAACCCACCAGAGCACGTCTGGGATCCCCGGCGCACCTAGGTGGGTTGTTCCCACCTTGTGGGCCACCCATGGTAGTTATTTACTCCAATATTCATCATATATTTGATAAAAAATCTCCGTGAAGTTTTAGCTTGTTTGGAGTTGTGCAGAATAGGTGGCCTGGTGTAGCTTTTCCAGGTCCAGATTTCCAGCTGCCAGAATTCTCCCTCTTTGTGTATACCTTGCATAATCAATTACAACATGTAATCAACACTACTAGTCACCCACAAGCACCAATCTAAGGTTCGGGTACAAAGATTGAACACAAGAGATGAACAAGGGTTTGAGAGGAGATGTTGTTGTTGAATATGTTGATGGAGATTGCCCTCCCAAGATGGGATAGTTGTTGGTGATGATGATGACTATGATTTCCCCCTCCGGGAGGGAGGTTCCCCCGACGGAATCACTCCGCCGGAGGGCAAAAGTGCTCCTGCCAAAGTTCCGCCTCAAGACGACGGCGCTTCATCCTGAAAATCCTCCCCTTATTTTTCTAGGTCAAAATGACTTATATACCAGAAGAGGGGCACCGGAGGTAGGCCGAGGAGGGCACAACCCACCAGGGCGCGCCCAGTTGAGTTGTGCCCAGCTGGTGGGCCCCCTCTGGTAGTTATTTCATCCAATAATTCTTAAATATTCTGTAAAAAATCTCCATGAAGTTTTAACTCATTTGGAGTTGTGCAGAATAGGTGGCCTGACGTAGCTTTTTCAGGTCCAGAATTCTCATGTCTACTACGCAACTTTATTCTTGTAGACATGTGTTGGGCCTCCAAGCGCGGAGTTTTGTAGGACATTAGCAATTTTCCCTCAAGTCGATGACCTAAGGTTTATCAATCCATTAGAGGTGTAGGATGAAGATGGTATCTCTCAAACGACCCTGCAACCAAATACAAGAAATCTCTTGTGACCCCAACAAACCCAATACAATGGCAAATTGTATAGGTGCACTAGTTCGGCGAAGAGATGGTGATAAAAGTGTAATATTGATGGTAGAAATATATTTTCATAATCTGAATAAATAAAAACAACAAGGCAGCAAATAGTAAACGGGCACAAAAATGGTATTGCAATGCTTGAAAATGAGGCCTAGGGTCCGTACTTTCGCTAGTGCAATCTCTCAACACTGCTAATATAATTGGATCATATAACCGTCCCTCGACGTGCACCGAAGAATCACTCCAAAGTTCCTATCTAGTGGAGAACATAAGAAGGAATCATTTGTAGGGTACGAAACCACCTCAAAGCTATTCTTTCTGATCAATCTATCCTAGAGTTCGTACTAAAATAACACGAAGCTATTCTTTCCGATCGATCTAACCAAGAGTTCATACTAAAATAACACCAAAGCAAATTCAGATTCATAATATTCAATCCAACACAACGAACTTCAAAGAGTGCCCCAAGATTTCTATCAGAGAAACAAAGACAAGAACGTGCATCAACCCCTATGCCTAGATTACCCCAATGTCACCTCGGGAATCCGCGAGTTCAGTGCCAAAATATATATCAAGTGAATCAATACGATACCCCATTGTCACCACGAGTATTCATATGTAAGACATATATCAAGTGCTCTCAAATCCATAAAAGTATTCAAATCGATAACAACGAAATCTCAAAGGGAAAAACTCAATTCATCACAAGAAGATAGAGAGGGGAAAACACCATATGATCCCACTATATTAACAAAGCCCGCAATACATCAAGATCGGGACATCTCAAGAACATGAGTGAGAGAGAGAGAGAGAGATTAAACACATAGCTACTGGTGCAAACGCTCAGCCCCGAGGGTGGACTACTCCCTCCTCATCGTGGTTCCCACCGAGATGATGAAGATGGCCACTGGTGATGATTTCCCCCTCCGGCAGAGTGCCGGAACGGGGTCTAGATTGGTTTTCAATGGCTACAGAGCCTTGCGGTGGCAGAACTTCTGATCTAGGTTAACCCTGAGGGTTTCTGGAATTTTTGGGAATTTATAGGGTAAAGAGGGGGTGCAGGAGGCCACCGAGGTGGGCACAACCCACCTAGGCGCGACCGGGCCCCCAGGAGCGCCCTGGTGGGTTGTGCCCCCCTCGGGGCACCCCCAGGTGCTGCTCTGGCCTATCTTGGGTGTTCTGGTCCATAAAAATTCTCCAAAAAGTTTCGCGGTGTTTGGACTCCGCTTGATATTGATTTTCTGTGATGTAAAAAACAAGCAAAAAACAGCAACTGGCACTGGGCACTGGGTCAATAGGTTAGTCCCAAAAAATGATATAAAATTGCTATAAAATGATAGTAAAACATCCAAGAATCATAATATAACAGCATGAATACTTCATAAATTATAGATATGTTGGAGACGTATCAGCATCCCCAAGCTTAATTCCTACTCGTCCTCGAGTAGGTAAATGATAAAAGAAATAATTTATGAAGTGTGAATTCTAGCAAAGTGCATAAGTTTGATCAATGATAATTTCAATCACTTTTCCTAGCATCATAACAACAATTATTTCTTATAAAACTTCTCATGTTAAAGTAGCAACCAATTCACATGTTAAGGTTCAGACAATGAACTCTGTTGAAACTCAACAACCTATGTTCTCAGTCACCAAGCAATTGCAATTCAACTTATTCAACAGAGTCTAAGTAAGAGCTCCACATACTCAACCATCATATAGTATTCTATGATTGCTAACACTCACCTCATACTCATGAGCAAAACGTTTCAACCGGACACATAGAAAGATAGGGGCTTATAATTTTGCCTCACAACGTATTCACCTCAAGGGTGATGTCAACAATAATAACTCATGCTACCCATATCCAACTGGATATATGTGCCTAGATCTTTCCTCGCCACATGATGCTTGCCAAAAGAGAAAAATAAAAAGGAATAGAGAGAAGAACTTTGACTCTTTGCATAAGAGTAAATACATAAAAGTAAAAGATAGGCCCTTCGCAGAGGGAAGCAGAGGTTGCCATGCGCTTATTTGTTTGTATGCTCAACCCCTTAGTGCAAAAGAATGTCACATTGTATTGCCCCTTACGATAGCAACCTTTATTATGCAGTCTGTCGCTTTTATTATTTGCCATCACAAGTTCGTACGACGCTCAATTTTCTCTTACACTAAATGATCTAACACTTTTAGAAGCAATTTTTATTGCCTTATTGCACTGATGACAACTTACTTGAAGGATCTTGCTCAATCCTTAGGTAGGTATGGTGGACTCTTGAAAATAAGATTTGGGTTCAAGGGTTTTTGGATGCACAAGTAGTATCTCTACTTGGTGCGGAGTTTTTGGCTAGCAAATATGGGGGGCAAGCACCACATATTGAAGGATCTATGACAATATAACTTCTATATAAATATGAAAAAACATAAACCATTATGTTGTCTTTCTTGTCCAACATCAACAATTTTGGCATATAATATTTTGATGGGGGCTCACAATCACAAAAGATTTCCATGATAGTGTATTTGCATGTGAAACTCTCTTCCTTATACTAATTATTTGTGAGTTGCTTGTATGACCAATATTGTGATTGTCAAACCTCAAAAGATTTCACTTTCTAAACCCAATGTGAAGCTACCACTAGGCATGATATGATTTCAACTACATGACATTCAATTTATTTAACAATTTACTCATAGGATATAAGTGAAGCACAAGAGTAAATGACAAGCTACTCCAAAAAGATAAAAGTGAAGATCATGAGCATAATATTTATTTCTCTCAAATTAATTTAATTGAATCAAGAGAGAATTTATTAAAAAATGCTAAAGCACACCATGCTCAACAAGATATAAGTGAAGCACTAGAGCAATTCTATAGAAAAGAGCTTCGTTGACGGGATGTGCGTGCCGCTTACCTAGCCTCCCTGGCAACTATTTCAGGACTAAACTTCCATATCTAAGTATTTTATTAAAATAGAAAGAAAAAACAAAATAAAAATGGCATTCTAAGAATAGCACACATCATGTGAAGAAGCAAAAACTTAGGCTCAACCGGTACTAACCGATAATTGTTGAAAAAGAAAGGTCGGATGCCTACCGGGGCATCCCCAAGCTTAGATGCTTGAGACTTCTTGAAATATTATATTGGGGTGCCTTGGGCATCCCCAAGCTTGAGCTTTTGTGTCTCCTTAATTCCTCTCATGCTTGCGTTAGAACTACTACTGCTTTTATATGATCCTATTCTGATGCATATCCTGTGTTTTCTCACCTGCTTTCATACATTACCCGTTTATCCTAAACTGCTTAGTATAGGTTGGCTAGTGATCCATCAGTGACCCCTCACCTTGTCCCAGTTGTCCCGCTTTATGTTTGATGACTCAAGCAACATGATGGACGACCAGCCCCCGACACCGCACATCCCCCCCCCCCCCTTAGTTGTACGACTCTGCAGCGTCACTATCGAGTGCCAAGGGTGATACCTCGTCAGCATTTCCGATGTTAACCCTGTAGTGTAGCTATTCGGTCGTGGTCATCGAGGGTGATTCCCCCTTCACCACTCCCGATAATGACTCAGTCGTGCAACCCT